>NW_006767777.1:0-6847 GCF_000300595.1 Phanerochaete carnosa HHB-10118-sp
TTCCAGCTCGACGCATCGCAATCTCGGACACTTCATTAACCGACCATAGAACTGCAATCTCTTCGAACATACAGCGCAGCAGACACCTTTAGGGCCGCATCGATAACGCAGGAACCAGATGCTACGCACCTTTTGGCTGTCAATAGGGAGGACGAGTGTTCCCAGGTACCGCAGCTCCGAGAGGCACGAGAACGTGCTGCTCATCAAAGCCAAGAATTCGAGCGAGAAGTCCTCGGTGTACGATTCGTCGGCGAGGTCCAACGCGCATAGCGACCTGTGCGACGCCTTGAGCTTCGAAAGAAGCTCTCGCATCTCCGCTCGCTTCTCGTCTTCGCCGCTCCGCGAGAAACATGTCTTGACCCGCATGACTGGCCGGCCAGGGACCAGGGCAACTGCGGCCTCGCTAAACGTGCACTCGAGGATCGCGAGCTGCGACATGGTGAGCAGAGCAGGAAGTGGGTTTGGTCCCGGTCCGAGCACGTCGAGCACGATGTCCTTCCTGTAGTCTGCCAGGTAGAGGTCGACGATACCTGACTGGGAGTGGAGGAAGGAGACGAGGTGTTGGTCCCAATCGAAGTCGCAATGGAAGGTCTGCAGCTGGAACTTACTGCCAGACAAGATCCATGCCTGCGCCGTCTCCTGCACCTGCTCGAAGTACACGCTGAGGAAGCGCAGTCTGTCAAGTTTCCGCAGCGCCGCGGCGACTGCTTCCCAGAAGCCGTGCGGTGGACCCGCGGGGGGATCTTCGGACTCCGAGTCGTTCTCTTCTTCGTCTTCGCTGTCGCTACCGCAGGGACGTTCGTCTGCGAGGAAGAGGGACAGTGCTTCGACCAGTAATGATAGGCGAGGAGTGGTATTGAGCAGACGACATACTGCCATAATGCGTGTGTAGCCGCGCAGCTGCAGAGTATTGTATAGCGCCCTTTGCGCCTCATGGCGGAAGCGTCGGGAGACGAAGCAGAGCGCGAGGAGGTCTGCGCGAGTGGCAACATTTTTGACGATGAGGCTGTAGACCTCCCTCGAGAGTTCCATGCGTTTGTGAGGGGGGCTTAATAGTGGGAATTAGTGAGCATCGAGGTCGCTGGCTACGACAGAAGACCGCTCAGACAAGGTAATAAAACAGACCTCTGATCCGTCCGGTACCACCGCACCCACAGTAGCCTATAATGCGGGTGAAAGCTGGAGAAATACGCGCCATTCAGTGACCACTTGCTCGCTCAGTGCTCCATGACGTACGAAGAAAAATTAGAGTCGTCGTGTAATACACCGGAGGCGACTCGTATCTATCTCGGTAGACGACTATTAGCCGGGTGCTCAGTAATCCATCTTTGGGACCGCCACCACTTACCTTGAGGGCTGTGGTGTCAACAGTTCTGGACGCGCTCCGCGTAAGATGGCACGCCGTCTCCGCCTATGAGGCTATGAGAGATGCGGCGTGAGCTCCCTTCTCCCAATATAGCCTGGCGAAAATCCGACCAGTCTGCGAAGAACAGAGTTGAAATCCTGCGTCGTGGATGGTTTTTAGTGGTGCTTGCGACCTGATGAGAATTAGCTTCCTTTGTCGAACACACGAGCAGAGTCATACGCCATGCCTTCCTCCGTCCTGCGGGAACTTGGACGCAGTTTCGAGCCGTCGCGCGACTCAGCAGCTCCGAGCACTCCCAAGCCACACCCTGGATGGCCCCACGATGAGATATGCGGCCGCCAGCGTCGTCGGCGATCTGCTTTTATTGTCCGGGCATAGTATGCCTGTGCCGGCGCGCATCGAAGCCATTGCCAAAACTTAACGTGCTCGGGGTCTGTAAGACCGTTGACCAAGGAACACTGTTTCCAAGGAGCTTGCCGGAGGAACGGACTAGGCACTTCTGCGTGGCTCGGGTGCAATCTGCACAGCTCGTAACGACAGAGGCACTTAGAGCTGGACTGAGCCGGATTTGAGTCGAGTTCTTACAATCGAATCTTCGAGCTGCCTCGAGCACATGGACGCCATGCTAACACCGCGTGCGGTGCAACCACATGTTAGAATCCGGCATGTCAAGGACGTCTTCAGAACCGAAGAAACAAGGTACACTTCCGTCGGGTGTGATTGGCCAGATTCAGTGGTGGGTGCTATCCTCTGACACGAGTCCTAACAATAAACTCGATAGGTAGGCACTTAGCTGAAGCTTAGACTTTACCTCCTGTAAGGATGCAAAATTCTTCCGCGCCAATAGCGTTGACCGTGGGGACGAGAGAATTCATGCAATTGGCCATAGTAAGCCTGAATTTGAGTAATAGGACAAAATCAACGAGGAGTCGAGAGTTTTGATGACGTGGAGAGATAGGCACATAGGCGGCCGAGAGGCAGAGCTATGGCAGTAGTCGGTGCCGAACGCTCTCAGGACTCTGGGAAGCAATACGCATAAGGAGAAGTGAGATGTTGCCTAAGCAGGGTCAGGCGGGGCCACTGCGCGCGCGTGGCTGCGAAGCACCGTTCTCGTGGGCCTCGACAACCGCAATGGCATTGGATACGCGACCGGGCCACTCCGAGCCTGCAGATGGTGTACGTCGCAGCCACGATCTCAAAAACACCGAGGTGCCCGAGCAGTGCGTAGCTTTTAATGTTGGGATCCAGGATGCGTAAGTAAGGATATCCCCATTAAGCCGGCGTGAAAGTTCACTACATGTACAGAGCGTATTGACGAAACTGTTCATTTGTCAGATCATCCGGGGCAGCAAGGAAGCAGAAAAGGGGTCACGCACGCAATAAGATAATCCAGTCCAAAGTTTACTCCAACTTCTCCAACTCTTCTAGCCTCGCAAGCACCACATCCTTGCTGGTTTCCTCTATCTCGCCCGCGAGGAACACTTCGTCCAAGATAGCATAGACCTAAAGCGGTGCATTAGCATGATACTTATATGCATAGAGACAAGACGCACCTTGTAGAAGTTGAAGACAAGGTCTAGCTCGCAAACGTTGTCAAAGAACGAGTCTGATGCAAGGTAAACACCCCGGGTATCTCGTGGACGTATTGGGGACGTACCAAGAACCTCAACAAAGAGATGAATAGCCTCGAGATATGCTAATTCGTTATCGTTGGCGTCCACACAGACGCAGAAGAACAGGCCGGCATATCTCCTATACACGATCTTGTTGTTGCGGAACTGTGCAACGTTCCATTGAGACTGATCACAACTATGCACTGAGACTCCAAAACACACCTCGACGAAGTTCGACTGGTACTTCTGGTCTCTAGGCGCGACTAACCGGTGCACCTCCCCGCGTAAACGGACCTGAAAAGCAGGCTCAGCGGTAATAGCGGCCGGTTGCGTACATGCGACCCACCTTCTCGTCGTCATCGTACGGAACATACCACTTAGACAAACGAGTCTTCCCTTGTCTGTTCTGGTAGCGACCGTAACATTAACGGAACTTATAGAATAAGCATTTGAGGACGTACCGACCTGCACTAAAATAAAATTGATCATGGTGTGTGGTCAACCCGGACACCGTCTAGTACTTACTTGATCTCATAGTGGTTATAGCACAACTAAAGCCAATTGTTTACCACGGTCATATAATGATTGGCTCATTAGAAATGTCGAATAAGCTGGGTTTCAAACTGGGTTGTCCACTTCTTATTCTCGGTTCCTAACACCTCCTACCCCGACGCCCCGGCTCCGACGTCACAGCCATTCGCAGGACTCTGCCTTCTTTGTTATGTGCCGCGACAGCGCATCCGGTATCTTCAGTGTCTACCTGTATCATTCCAACCAATCGGACTTTGTTGTATGATGGATTGGGAGATGGGTGTGAGAGTCGGACGTAGACGAATCTGCAGTGTGAGTTTGGAAAGGCCCGTCCCCACCTTTCTCTTCGTCCACCATGTCCTCTACATACTCCCCGGACACCTTCAAGCCACTCTTGAAGAAGCTCGTACACACGCCAGAGTACTTCAGCCCGGAAGATCTCCGGCTCGCTCTGGACCATGTCTTCACACCGAACGCCGTTCTTCCCGAGCAGATTGGTGCATTCCTAGCTGCTTTGCACATCAACAGGGTCGAACGGAGACCTGAGTCCCTCGCTGCTGCTGCAGATGTCCTCAGAGCACGTTCTCTAAAGGCCGCCGTTCAGGACGCAGACGTGGACTTTGTAGTGGACATTGTCGGGACAGGCGGAGATGGACACAACACCTTCAATGTGAGCACTACCGCGGGTATCGTTGCAGCCGGCGCAGGGGCTCGCGTTATCAAGGTGTGTTGCAAGATTTGCAGCCACTTCAATGAGCTATTCAAGCTTGTATTCAGCACGGAAGCCGAGCGTCAACCTCATCGTCCGGCTCAGCGGACTTGCTCCAGTCGCTGGGCTGCCTCTTCACCCCACCCACGGCAGACACACCTATGCCCATCGCGCGTGTGCCCTTCACTTTCATCCTCGCGCCCCACTACCATCCTGCGCTCGCCCTGATCGCGCCGTACCGCAAAGCGCTGCCCTTCCGGACAATGTTCAACGTCCTCGGGCCGATCATCAACCCCGCCCGCCCGCGCGGCATGGTCGTCGGCGTCGCCGAGCCCGAGCTCGGCTACACGTACGCGCAGAGTGTGCACGCAGGCGGTGTCGAACGCGCGCTCGTCGTCTGCGGCGCGGAGAGGCTCGACGAGATCAGCTGTGCGGGCCCGACGCACGTCTGGGAGCTCAGGGACGGCAAAATCACCGAGCGCACGATCAGCCCCGAGGACTTTGGTCTCTCGCCGCACTTGTTGTCCGAGGTCGCGGGCGGCACGCCAGAGGGGAATGCGGAGACGTTCAAGGTCTTGTTGACGTCTGGTGCAGCGATCCCGGACAGGCTGAAGCCCGTGCTTGACTTTGTGCTCATCAACGCGAGCGCACTTTTGGTCGTCGCTGGAATTGCGAAGGACTTTAAGGAGGGCGTTGCTTTGGCGCAGGACGGCATCGTGTCGGGGAAGGCATGGAAGGCTCTTGATATGTTCAGAGAGGCAGGAAGGCTCGCGGCGGAAAAAACGTCGTCTTGATCTTATCGTACATTATATGAATGTATTATCTCGCTTGGAGAGCTATAGCGTGTCATAGTACAAATACAGCCATGTCAGTCTGAAGCTCGAAACTAGCCTTGCCTCCTTTATGGGAGTAAGCCCTGGCCCGCATATCAACCATAGAGCAATTAACCAACACAAGCATATTGCTAGCCGGCGTAGTACGCCTGAAAGAAACTCGTATGCTCATAGACGAAGGGTGCCCGGTACCTCCTTGAGGTCAGCCCCAGAGCATCTGAAACGCTGCTCGCTGCGCCTCGCCCTGCCGGCATCCAGATGACGCCCTGCTGGACCGGCCATGCGCGCAACACATCCCCTCTGGCTCGGCGACGAAGGGTGCGTCTGGTAGCACCCGGCCGCCGCCGTGCTTGCTCGCAGGCTCGTCCGCGTCCGGTAGGGCGCCGAGGGACGACTGCGACGACGCCGGCGTAGGTCCCTCATGCGACGAGAAGGAGAAGCTCGCGGCGGAGGAGAGGCTGGACGACGGTGAGGGCATGCTTGGTGACGCTTGTCTGTCTTCATTCTTGTGAGGCGCCGGAGGAGGAGATGTGGAGAGGGTCGGCGGGGCGGTGGGGAGGGCAGACAGTGCATACGGGAGTACAAGTGGCTTGGGCTGGGGTGAGGAAAGAGCATGTATGGAGCAGTGTATAGAGCAGTAGGGCTCCGATGGGGGCGGCGTCGGTGCGCTCGGAGCGGCGGTGATGGAAGTCCCATCGCGCATGTTTTTGATGTCTTGCTTAATGTCCGCGACTATGGTGGCCATGTGAGTGGATACATAGCGCGAGGCGAGCATTTGTTCCGACGCACCATCGTTGTGTATTGCCGTCAGTAACACGATCTCGAGCTTCTTCCGAAGCTTCTTGAGGTTGCGTGAGCAGTCACTCGTGCGAATGTGCAGGGTCTTCGATGCGACAGATTTGGCAGTACGCACTGCGGAGGAAGCAGCCCGTTAGTGTTTATTCGTCATGTTACTGCGGGAAAACTGACGGATCATGGTATACTTCATGCTTTCGTCCATTACGGAAGCGCACTCTGCTACCAGACGAGCGAGGTCTTGAATGACATGTGTGGCGCCCGGGACGGTATGGACGTTTTTACACCGCCTAGCGTGCACGAGGGTCTCTTTCAATTCGACAGCGAGTTCCCTAATGGAGGCATCCTGTGCTCGTTGCGACCTGAAGCCCTGCGTGGAGAAAGTATTAGGCTCAAAGACGATCGATGACGCGTCAGGGCTTGAAACCAACCTTGTATACGGACGACAAGAGCGTCCACGCCGCCTTGCACATTGGGTGGATCTTATCAATATGTAAGGTACAAATCAAACCGGAGAGATTGAGAAGCGCACATCAACGACTCCTTCCACGAAGTTCACGAGCTGGTCTAAACTCTCGATGGACTCCCCCAAGGCACTGAGTGCCTCGGCCATGGGCCCAGATGGCCCACGCACAGTTCTGTAAATAGCGCTGTGCAATTTCTCTTCCGCATGGTCAAGAACGTCGTCAGCGTCGGCTGAGTAATCGACATCGAGCACGACCGACAGCGAGGCGTTCTCCCAGCGAGCCCAGTTCATTTTATTCAGGAGGGGAAATTTTTTCTCGGCTGAAAAATAACGTCGTTGATTCCTCGCAAAAGTCGAAAGATAGTGTGCTTACGGCTCGTGAGGAAATTATGGAGCTTATCCTCTAACTGACCGAGAAACTTATCTCCGAAGACATTCCTGCTCCGCCTCCGACGATACAGCAAAAACGTGATTGTAGATGATGCATGCACCATTCTGTAACCGAGATCTCTCAGTTTAGGTCCACACTGGGTG
>NW_006767778.1:0-6807 GCF_000300595.1 Phanerochaete carnosa HHB-10118-sp
TGCTGAGTAGTCTCGGGGGTCCTGCCAGGGTCGATTGTGGGGATGGGTGCAATGGAGGATGGCACAATCACCGGCTTGGGGAAGCGGGCTTTGAGTTGCTCAGAGCTTGCGTCCATGTTAGCTGTGCGATTGTAGGAGTGTCCTGCCAAAGGAGTGCCGGGACTGACCGTACTTTTATATCCACACGGGAAGGATGTCTTGACACGGTCACCTGCACTATCTGTAGCACCATTTGTAATTGTGGACACAATATGCGAAGTCACAACACCTGGATGTGTACTGCTACATTAGCAGCGTGACGCCAGGGTGCTCCAAATATGGACGCACCATTATGTGTCCTTCCGGTACAGCCTAATACATCAGTACCAGCCGCAACGGAAGTGTATTTAATGGAGAGATTAGCGAGTCTTACGTCGTCTGGGAGGATGGGGCACGTAGCGTTGGGGTTTCCTCTCACCAAGCACTCCTGCCTGCTAATCGCTTGAGGATATGCCTTCGCATGCGCGTTCGGCGAATGTCTCCGCAATGAAGCCTGGTGCGACGTATGTCGTTAGTAAAGTGAACCGTGACACGCGGCACACAGATGTGCTGCGAAGCTCACTATCCGACCGTGACGTAACGTGCATGCGCAATGTCAAGCACTGTATCGCATGAGACAACAAACGATGCCCTACTCTCGTGCGGTAGTCGCACGCTTTTTTGTCCTGCAGCTGGAAAAAGCCAATTGGGTTAGCGCCACAGCGACTCTGGCGACTTCTTGGGCGCTAGTACATGCCATTTTGCGTTCAAGTGAACGCGGAGCCGGACATAGCCTTCGGACATGAGCAATACAAGATTCGTGACAAGTACTGCGGTATTGGCCGTATTGCTCTCATACGACACATGCGAGCAGTATTAATATTCTGCCGTGTGTGTCGGGTTGAACGCTCCGAGAGTCACAAGCGCTCTGCGACAGCTTTGTGGCGTTCAAAGGTTACTTCCTTTCCTTTCCACACCATGCCAGGCGAGGATGCTTTACTGTAGTGCATATATCGCATGTCAGCGTTATGCGTTGCTATGTCATGTTTCAAGCTGTGTGCCTGACGCGCCCTACGCGGCGTGCAATAAACGCCCTTTTGCACGATCCTTCGCACCAGGCACCCGACTCCGCCTCAACAACCGCCACAACGCCACAACGCCTCCGGTAGCCCGAGCCCCATGACTCCCGCCTGTTCGACCCCCTTTGCGCTTGAACATGACGCACTTATATATGATTCCGTTTTTCCTGCTCCTCTTGTAGCTTCCACTCAGATGTATATAGCGCGACGAGATTCCCCTGTGTTCACATAATGTTCTACTAACTTCTGAGTCCCCGCGCTCCTCTCTCAACGCCACACGCAGCGTACGGCGCCCTCGCCGGTCCCCGAAGCCAACTCGCGACTACTTTCCGAGCTCTCGCGTGCTCCCGGATCTCTCCCACCACCTCTAGCATTCTATTTTATCTGATTCCCATTATCCTAGGTTGGCCCCCTAGGGCCTGAACGTGCGCTAGTACATCAGTGCCAAACATAGACAACTTGTTAAGAGCCAATATTTAACCAATCTCTCACCAGCTCTTTAGTCACGTGGCACCGAGAGATGCTCCTACTACTAGTAACATCCTGATTCTAGGCTCGCCCCATGCCGGTTTCTTGTAAAACCGTCTGGGCCGTCTTAGACTCGCCAGCCAGGTCCGGTTGCTGCGCTCCGTGGGGGACCACGTGCGTCTTATTGCATCCCATTTGGGCAAGGGATGCGACGTACAAGAAACCGGCGTGGGACGAGCCTGCTATCGAGGCGTCACTACATTGGCCGGTGATAACCGGAGTTCCTGGAGTTGTACCTGACGATCGTTTCAGCGCCGGGCCAGGACACTGTCGAGGCCTAGATTTCCACCTCCAGTGATCTCGTTAAAGCAGCCGCACTTAGCATATAATCACTGTATCATTTATATTCTACAACCTTGATTCAAGCAAATCGCTGGTTAACCGCCTTAAATCTTCGACACTTGAGAGAACCCATTAAAGTCCCATCCCCGCTTTCCCTCTCCCTCGCGCATCCAGCCGAGCCTGTCCGCGGTGAGGGCCGCCACCCTGGCGAAGAGCGTTCCGTCGAGCACCTCCGCACCCTGCAGGCCCGAGTGCGCAAACGCTCCGAGCTCCGTGCCACCGTAGCACACGGCAAAGTGCATAAGAGAACGCTGCGCCTTGCAAAGGTGCTCATCCGGGTGCACGAGCGTCGTCTGGACGATTGGCAGCCACGGATTCGGCGCCGTGGAGGGCTCAATGGTGTCCTTGGCCGCAGCAGGCTGGGCGCCAGGCGGCGACGGGTAGAGCGACGTGTTGGCGTAGAAGTCTTTGATAGGGAGCGCGGGGCGACCGCGTACCGTGTACGCAAGGAGAGAGAAGACAAAGTACGCACGGAGGAGAAGGACAGTAGAGTTGAGACTAAGGGTATTGAGAAGAGACGCGGTCATCATCACAGAGGTAACGCCGTGCATGCTGTGAGGGTATGCGGTCAGCAGCTGTATCAAAGTCTGGAACGACACCGAACGCGACTTACAGGATGAAGTCGCCGTTAAATTTGCCCTTCTCGTCCCCTCCCAGCGCTCTACCTCCCCAGCCTCCGACGCCGTAAATCACAGTATTCATCCACACAAGCTCCTCGAACTTCCTCTTCAGAACATCTCGGTCCGGTATGACAGTCTTGGACCATTCCTCAGCGTACTTCAAGAGCTTGCCGTCGGCTTGACTGACAACAACGCTGTATACAGAGCCTAGATTGCGAAGATCAGGGAGCTTAAGGTTCTCTGGCGCAAAGTCCGTGTCCTTCTCTATGCGCGACAGGATAGTAAGGGCATGTACGTCCGCCGATGGGGTGTTCAAACCCATAGCGCCCGCTGTGGAGACGGCGAGCGAGCTGAGACGAGAGGCAAGGGTGTCGACAGAGTCCACATTAAAGAATTCTGGGGTAAATATCGCTTCTGTATCGAGTGAGTGCACTGCAGCCTGCGCCAGGCCTGCGATACAATCCTCTCAGCATGCAAGACTTCAGAAATAAATAAAAATTGTACTGCACACCTTCAGCAGCCAGGCCAGGCAGACCAAACTCAGCCCCGTAGGCAATGTGAATCAACGGGTGGAAAAAGCCTGAGTAGAAGCGGCCAAGCATGTACGGCTTAACTCCATTCTTGCCCGCAACGAGGTTCGCGTCTGTCGAGAAGACGTAGTCTTCCAGAATGGTTTGGAGCCCTTTGGTCTGCTGCGACAGGAGGAGCTGAGAGAAGAATGAGACGTAAGCTTGATAATACCTACATTAACGGGGATATCAGCCAGCGCAGGGTAGTAATGACACCGAAGACAAACATTTCGTCTCCAAGGTGGTCCTTCCAATTCTTCTCGTCGACTGTCGCCGCGCAGACTCGATCCTTAGCAGGCCGCTGGTATGCGATATGGGTGTCATATGCTCCTCGTATCACTTCAGCACTCGCGCCCATCGCGTAGATTGCCAGAAGGTGATGTGATGCATGACTGCATTTCAAGACCGCTATTAGTGAAGACGAAAACAGAGGGTAGACGGACACATCACTTGTGAAAGCCCAATATGTGGAATCGCTGGTGGTTGTCCTTGAGACAGTCGAGGACGGCCTGAGTAGACTCGGGAGTCCGGCCAGCGTGAATGGTGGGGGTGGATACAATAGAGGACGGCACGAGAGCCGGCTTGGGGAAGCGGACGTTGAGTTGCTCAGAGCTTGCGTCCATGTCAACTATGCGATTGTAGGAGCGTTCTGCTCAAGGAGTGTCAGGATTGACCATACTTTTATATCTACGCAGAAAGGTATCTTGACACGGTCACCTGCACTATCTGTAACACCATTTGTAATTGTGGTTGCAAGGCGGCGAAGTCACAACACCAGGTCTCCATGTACTACCAGAGCCGCTACATCAGCAGCATGACGTCGGCGTGCTCCGTATGCGAACGCGCTGTTACGTGTCCCTGCGGCACAGCCTGATGCATCAGGGTCAGCTACAATGGAAGTGTGTTTAACGTGGAGATTGGAGAGTCTAGCGTCGTCTGAGAATGAGACACGTATTTCCTCGCACCAAGCACTCTCACCTGCTGGTCGCCTGTGGACGTGTCTTCACATGCGGTTTCGGGGAAAATGCCCGTGAGGAAGCCTAGTTTGTCCTATTCAGCCGGTAAAGTGAACGCGCGGCGCGCAGGCATGATGCTGTGCGAAGCTCACCAATTGTTGTAACGTGCAATGTCAAGCATCACGTGAAGCAATAGCCGATATCCTACTCTCACGCGCTAGCACTAGTCACACGCTTTGCTCAATACAACACATGCAGACAGAGTCATGTAAGCAATTATGTAAAGTCAGCGACATACCACTTTGTATTGCAGCAGGAAAAAAACAGCGGTGGTCGAGTTTAGCGCCACAGCAACTGGCTCTGGTGAGACATTGTGGGCGCTAGTACGTATTTCCGGCGGCATTTTGCGTTCCGGTGAACACGGAGCCGGAAATAGCCTTTTGAGCATACGCAAGACAAGAATCGTAGCGAGGAGAGTATTAAATGTGGTACTTGCATATATGACTGTGAGCAGCATCCGGCCCTGTGCGTTGCTGGTTGAACGCTCCGGGAGTCACAAGCGCTTTACGACGGCTTCGTGGCGTTCGAAGGTTTTTTCCTTTCCTTTCCACACCATGCCGGACGAACTCTACTATAGTACATATATCGCATGCCAGTACTACGCATTACTATGCTAAAGCTTCCAATGACCCCTTGAGGTCCCACCTGCACTGCTCTTCGCCCTCGCGCATCCAATCAAGCCTGTCCACAGTCAGGTTCGCGGCCCGGGCAAACAAGGTGCCGTTCAGGAGATCTGCACCACATGGTGCAAAGGAACCGGCAACGGCGTCTCCGAAACAAGTGGAGAAGCGCGCGCTGGGCCTTGCAGAGATGCTTGTTTGGGTGCACGAGCGTTGTCTGAACAATCGGCGGCCACGGGTTTGGCGTCGCCAACGGTTCCAGGACCTGTTTCACAGCCTGTGCCTTCGGATGTGGAGGCAAGTGTATAGTGATGTTGATGTGTAAAAAGTCTTGAATCGGAATGGCCGGGCGGCCACGCGCGATGTTAGAGGATTAAAGAGGGCCACCAGGAAACCGCGTCCCGGCTACAGAGGAAGGGCATCTACCACCCTGTCCCGCGCAGCACACGCGTGGATGTTCTAAGGGTGAGGGCCAGTACAGTGCGTTGACAACTGTGCGTCCGCCGTCAGCTTTTTTACGTTTCAACGCATGCATTTGTATACAGCGCACATGCCTACACTGCTACCAGACTCAAATTGAACATAAACACATAAGAACAGTGCTCTAAGGCAGACCCGAGTCCGGCAGGCGTTTGCGCCAAGATACATGGACGCCTGCCCTAAAGTTAAAGTGATGGCGCGGCGGGACGAAAGCAAGCGCGCGAACATCGTTTCAGTGTTTCAACGTAACATGATCCTTTCTGCATGCTACTCAAAGCCTCAAACTCACCCCCCACGTCTTCCACGATGCTCTGACGAAATTACAATGGCCGACGCTCACGACGTCTCTGGACTCTCGGGCATACCCCTGCCAACGTACCTCTCACGTTCAGCAAGGCTACATCGCTATCGGTGGAGCAAGGACCCAAGGCAACAGCGCAGCTAGAGCCATGCCCCATCTTGTGTGCTGGTAGGGAGCTTGCATACCACGCGGTAAGCACCTTGAGACGTAAGCATCTTAGGCCATATGCTGCGGTGTTGCGATCGCCATGCGCTAAATATGTGCTCTGGACGACTTAGCTGGGACTTAGCCAAGCCTGCACTAGCTGACCAAAGGCCGGGCATACTCATCCTGACCCACCACGGCACCCATCGCCTGTGTCACTGCCTCAACTTCAACTCCGGTGCCGCTATTTAGCTCCTATGTGTTGCAGGTTTACTTCTGCGCTTACCACTGGGGCACACTGGCCGAATCCTCATGAGTATACAACTGCGGAGGAGTGTAACATAGTTTACCAAGATGTATCTGATGTAGTACCTACTAATGTATGTCTTCTCTCCATTAATGTCTACTATGTGTACAACCTCCGAAGTACTTGCTGTTGGGAAGTATTACCGTCGCGTAATCAACCTTTTTTGTTTTGTTTCTTTGGGTGTGACACAATAACGTATAATAATGTTTTCCGAAATGAAAACATCCGGGTCCCAAGAGTGCTCGTTCTGCGGTTTTGACAGTACGGCATTGCAACACCTTTTTGTCAGCGACTTTGTGGCGTTCGGGGCGGCCCGTGACGATTTTTTTTTCCTCGCGCAGTATCCGGTGCAAACCAGACTGGTGACCACTGTGACCGCTGGCCTCTGCTGCTCGAGATCAGAGTAGTCGCTCTCTCCATTGATGGCTGCTCATTGCGCTGTCTGCTCCTGCCGCAGGGACTCGTAACCCCCTCACCACGCGCGCCGCGCATTGCCGTCGCTTGTGGGAACAGGTCGCCCATCACAGGATCGTTGTCATATCAGTGACAGTCTTGCGGCCAAGCCCCCGAGCGCTCTCGGCTGCTGGTCTTTGTCCAGTTTGGGTGACGAGAGAAAAGCTGACCATGGGTCAAATGCCTACGCTGGTGCCGGCCAAGACGCGTAAGTATACGCGTTCGAGTCGCTCGCGCCTAGGATCTCTCAGCTGCCAGCCAGCTGCCTACGCCGTATGCTAGATGAGGAACTCTCCTATATAAACACGACTATGCCCCTTTGTCAGACTT
>NW_006767779.1:0-6776 GCF_000300595.1 Phanerochaete carnosa HHB-10118-sp
AGCACTTGGTACGTTCGATTGACAGCTGACACCGAAAGACACAAACAGCAATTAAGCTCACAAAAAGCTGGTCTAGCTCACGTGCACTACCCCTTCCACAGTCAACAAACCTTTTGTCCCACGACCAGCCCCCGATACATCCTACCCATGAGCAAGCACAGGCGCAAACAGGCTGAGACAGAAGAGCTCCTTATTCCTGCCTCTACGCTTGCCAAGTCCATCCAATATGCCACCGAAGGCCGCGTGTCTCGAGACGGTCATTCAGTCAAATGTACCAATTTTCCATACTCCTGCCCTAAGTCCCCTCCGTGCCCAATGTTTGTGTCTCAGCCTCCACCTTTCAACGAATCCTTTCTCAACTTCGACTTCTCAACCTTCAGCACGTTTCCCACTGCCGAGGAGGTGCAGCAACACCTTGACACAGACCTGAAGGCTCAGGATATCGACGATGAACAAGCTGAGCATTGGTTTGTCTCACTGGTGTGTTCAAGTTGCAGGTCGCGTGTTAGCATAATTTTGACAAACATATCATCATTAGGAACATGACAGCATCCTTCGTGCATGGTCAGAAGAAACAGAAAATTTTCTTGACGAGTTGCTCCATCTCGAAGGGGTCTCCAGCTCAACACTAGAGCATTGCATGATCTGTCCTGAACATCGCTTGGGCACTCTGCTGTACCGGTGCGATGATTGCTTTGGTAGGGCTGTGATCTGCAGGGACTGCTGTTGAGAGAGCCACCAATGGCAACCATTTCACAGAATAAAGATATGTCACTTGCACTGCTGATCAACCTGACACTCACCGACAATCTAGGCATGGAATGGTCAATTTTTCGAAAGAAGTATGCTGCAAGGCCTCGGAGTCGTACTTCAGTTGAGTCACCTGCCTGGAGAGGTTTGTGCAGCTCCTGCCATTGGTCCGCGTGTGTCCATGGTGATTCACACAAACGGCTTCCACCCCGTGGACGTCCTTTTTTGTGAGTGCATGCAGCGGTCTCGTGCAGGAGACCGAGTTGAACAGCTACTTTGTGCTGAACTCTATCCCACCAGTATTACCAACCCCACCACTGTACCTTTCGTGCCCTCGAGCACTTCCACACTCTCACGCTGCAGAGTAAAGTCACGGCATACAACTATTATATGACCCTCCAAAAGCTTACCAATGTGACTCAATTGAGTAAGCAATATGTCGGAGTTTTTGCTCTCTCAGCTGATATTTTGTGCTTACCCACTGGTTACAGGACCGCTTCAAACCCTTCTTGCATATGTTACGTGAATGGCACTACCTCAAGCTCTTGAAGAGAGCAGGACGCGGGCATATCGCAGATGGCATCAGGAATATCAAACCGGGAGAGCTGTGTCTACAGTGTCCAGTGTGTCCGCGGCTGGGTTTCAACCTTCTGGATAATTAGAATATTATGTCCAATGACCTCAGGTGCGTACAATCTGTTGTTGTGGCTGTGTAGATACTGATCTGTTTGCGAAGATTTGTATACGCGCTTATTGTTGCCATCAACACCAACTTCCATCTGAAGAGACGGGCGGTATCAAACAATGCTCGGGATCCTGGGCTAATGTCAGGTCAGACATATTTCGTGGAGGACAAAGAATACTGAGAGTTCGTGTTGAAGTATGCAGACTAAGAAGATGTAAGTGATGCCTGCTATTGGGAAACCTGCTGTTGAACCAACCACATATTTGCATAGATCAGTACTTGTACCGGCTTTGCAGCCATGGCACATGCAAACACAAAGTTCAACTGTGGATATACTACAACCGGTGTCAGCTTGGCGCTCTGCGCTTGTCATGGTATGATATTGCCGAACGGCGTTGGAGATCTGCAAAAGGGTGAGAGGTTCATTGATATGTTTTTATAGTGTGATCTTAGCTAATGTACATGCTCAGATACTGCAACATGGATTTCATCAGTATGTCTGTGCTCAGTTTATTCAGCAAGCGTGGCCTGACAGTCTTATCATACAACATTGCCTGTCAGTGGGAACAATTCATTCGTGGCCATATTGTGCACCGCAACTTCCTGATGCATCTCTGTATTGAGCTGCTGACCACAAACAATCTCCGCTTCGTTATCCCCAAGTACCATTTCTGGGGACACAAAGGCAAGGACCACAGCAGATACTTGCTCAACCTAGTGCGCGGCATTGGACATACCGACAGTGAAGAGGTCGAGCGCAATTGGTGGTGGCACAACGCGACAGTGGCAAGTACCCACGAAATGGGCTCTGGATCATGGCACGACACATTTGAGGATCACTTTCAGTGGTCAAATTTTGAAAAATTTGTTGGCATGGGTGAATAATTACGCTAGCTTGTGGTCCAGCTTCACACTGAAGATCTGACTTGTATGGCAGGGCGCACTCTAGCCAGGAAGCTCAAGTGTGCCCTCCGTGGCTATGCTTTCCATGACAGGCTATGGAAGCAGTTCTCCGAAGATATTCCAACGGCAGACATGAAGCGATGGGTGGGTGAAGTGGCAGCATGGGAGACCAATATGTCCAGGGATGACCCGTATCATCTTGAGCCTTCAGGTGCGTCAAGATTATGTACTCTCGATCTACAACTGATCTCTTTGTCTTAGGTCTGACCAAGACCCAAATCAAGGCACAGCTAGCCGAAGAAGAGGATACTGAAGCTGTGAAGGGAAACACGAGCCTGCACAAGGTGACCTCGTCATCAATGGTGGTCGAGCTCCTTGGGATTGAGGACTTACAGTACATCTTGTGCTATTGCTAACATCCACCCATGTTTACTGAATACCTTCGGCATTTCCAGGCATCGCTTCCTCCTCAAGTACCCCATCGTAACCAAGGAGACATGCTCCTTAGTCCTCAACATTGTCGATAGATGGGCCGTCATCCGCCGATGTCTGCAAGCCACTCATGAAATACAGGCTGTGTATATGCCTTCCGTGCTGAAGCTCGTCGCAAGCGATGCCCAGCACTCTGGGTCATCCATGCCAAGCTCTATGCCAGCTTCCGAATTGGCAGCACGGAACACAAGGATTACAATCGGCGATGTTAACGGCAACCCTGAACATCAGCGACTGTTCCTACCAAGCAAGCTGGCTGATGAAGACCTCGAAGCTTGTGTGGCGGGGTTGGCTCCCATTGAAGACTGTCTCCGTGAGGGCCAGATGCGAAGTGCGCTGGACAGTCTGCATGTGCAGTTGCATGTGAGGTCCAGACTGATCGCCTTCAAGGCCCGAAACTCTCAAGGTCAGCGCGAGAACCTGCGATTGATCCAGAAAATTGAGGCGTGTGAAGCAAAGATCAAAGTCTTGGTCGCTAAATATCGACGTGCGCATGTGGCGAAGGTGGCATTAGTGGGCCCCGGTCTGTGGAAGGATGAATGGCCTCTTCTCAAGGATCGTGATGTGTGCGGGCTGTCGGAAATGGAACCACAAGTTGACGGGGATGACGAGCCTTTGAGCCGACATCGCCAGAATACAGAAGGGTCTCACGTACTCTCCTGGATCTGGCTCAACATCTGCTGGCAGCAAACATTGGGGCCTAGTGGGACACCAAGAATGACCGAAGGTAATTGATATGGCGCTGATCACTGTATTTACACCGACGACTGACAGTTCTCTCGTAGCACTATGCGTCGAATGGCTCCGTGCTCGCAGCAGAGTCATGCGGTTCAAAGAAGAAATACTCTACCTGCACGAGGAGCATAGGTGAGTACTTGTGTCCCTGGAGAAGAACGCGGTGGCATGGGATAAACGGCGAACATCTTAAGGGAGCTGCACGGAGTGCTCACAGCTGTGCGATGGATTATCTGCATATGCCGCCAAGCAGTTAGCTTTGCAACGCGCATAGGGATGCCACTTCTCGATCTTATGGCAGCCTGGAGGAGCGTCGATAGGACAGCCGGATAACGAAGGGCGCAAGCTCAATCCAGTGTGATGTATCCAGTTTTCATTAGATAGTGATGGTTCAGACAATGAGAGGTGAACAGCTGCCAGAAATGTCGAGTCCGATGAAGATTGAGTATGGAGAGGCTATATATTACATGTTATGTAGTAGTTACATGACCACTGCTACCGCAATTGACAGAATACACGACCAAGTGTGCGTGCAGGGACTTAGTGAAATACACAAAACAATCACATGACTATCTCGCGTCTGAAGTTGCTAAGTCCTGATTTGCTGTATCTTGCTGCCGAGCTCACGATCAGGCGTGTACCGTGCGCCAAAACTGTTAGGGATCGCTCTGATTACTTTATAGACATTGTGATACAGCTGGAGGTAAATGTAATGGTGGCATGGCGGACTGTGAGATGCTTTGAAGTGCAACAAATCCCGAAAATGTGTGGATATTAAATCATCCATGGTGGTGACGAGAGCTTGTTTATTTTATAACATATTTAGTTGCAGTTATCAATAAGAGGTTTTCCAAGTGAAATGAGAAGCAGTGAACGGTGGGATATTGCAAAACATATGGAATATCGTATGTTTTGATAACATGGAGGTGGGGACACTGAGCACCATAGAAGCGGGGCTGTGAACCGTTTTATATTGGCATTAAAAGAAGTTAGAACTAGGCAGAAGATACACTGTGTGAAGTGATGTTGAGAAAAGCCGGGTTTATGATATGCTAGCACAATCATAGCGACATACCAGATATGGCAAGTGATGCAGCGGCTGCATGAACAGTGGTGTAGTTGTCAGCTGGGCCAGGCAGGTGGGCCATTATTACTAGTATTTCGGCCAGGAGATAGCAGCAGGCATGCTTCAAACCCAATCAAGCATATGTTTTGACATTCTGCTGTGTGTTTCTGGAGCTGTCCCACCAGCACTGCTAGCTGCCGTACCACTACCCAAAGTAGTAATATGTGATTGGCGCGTGTGCCATGTGGGTTCCCCCAAGCAGCTGCTCAAGCTGGCTCTAGCATTCTATTGCATTAAACCCATAACAGCTCTGTGCTGTTTGAACTTTCAGACATGAGCCCAGGGCTCGCTGCTGCCTATCATGTTCTCAAGTACCTCTGCGGCACCTCCAACTATCGACTCTGTCCAGGTCAGAATGACGAAACCGATAGCTGTTTGCTCGGTTACACCAACGCAGACTTCACGAACAACAAGAACAACTCCGTCTCAACATCCAGCTGGGTTTACAAACTTGGTAGAGGCACAACCAGTTGGTCTTCTCGCAAGCAATGCTCTGTGGCTCGAGACACCTTCAATGCAGCCGACAAAGCAGTCCGACATTTACAGTGGCTCGAAATCTTTGCTGAGTACATCAAACACCCACTCACAAAGCCTGTCCCCCTTCACTGTGACAACAAATCTGTCATTGACACTGCCCAGTCACCCAACGTCAAGCATCGCATGAAACACACCTGCGTCAAAGCTCACACTGTTCATGAGCAATTCGAAGCTAGCTTGATCGAACTCATTAGGATTCCTGGTGTCAACAATCTGGCTGATATTCTCACAAAGCCTTTATCCGCTGAGGTACACAGCTGTCACACCCAGTCTCCTGGCCTCGTTCCGTATCGCCTCACCAAGAGGAAGTGTTGAAGTGCCTAATGGCTCTGGCTTGGCAATCCGCCCAGCATGGACTTAAGGTGGACATCTTAGATTAGGCGCGTGCTTATATGTAGTGTTGCCACGGCTTGGCGCGGCTTGGCTGTGACTTGACTTTGGATGGCTTTTCCTTTTTGGGATCAGCCGAGTCAAGTCAAGCCACAGTGCAGCCGTGATTACAAGCGACTATGGCTGAGCAGCGGCTTGCAGCCGATCATCCCTCCCAAAAAGGAAGGTGGTTCACACCGGTACCGCAGAATTCATCGTAACATCGCTTGTCCTACTTGAGTGATGCTAAATATGAACTAATCTCCTCTGGAGACTCTTCTGCACGGCTCTCCAAGTCCTTGAGCTCCTCTCCAATGTCCAAACCATGTGTGAAAGACAGAGAATGGCCTTGCTTGAACCTGAACTTGAGAATTTGCAGTGCTTCCATGAGTTCTCCACCGATTTTGTTGCACCGGTCTGTGACTGTTATCTTTCCAGATGAGAAGACACGTTCACAGGGCACAGCAGAGGCTTGGATAGGCAGAATATACATTGCAATGGCATAGATGGTTGGAAACCTGGTCTGAGATGCCTAAAATGTGAAGATAAATCAATATTTCGAAAGAAATGGAGAAAAATGGAGAGAAAAATTATGGCACAAGTTTCAGTAAGTGTACACTCACCTTCCAGTATGTGATAGCATCCACAAATCCATCTGTGGGCTCTGCAATATATGCATACCACCCTTGCTCTACTGAACGCTCAGCCAATGGACCTTTTCCTTTACCCTTGAATAAAATGTTGTAGGCCTTTTGCTGCTGTGTTCGAATCACTGCAGCTGCTGGAGCCGAGGCTGAAGGGGCCATCTTGGATTTATACTTGCGCATCTGTAAAATGAATGTTAATATAGAGAGAAATGAAGATTACAATATGAGTAAAAGCGCACCTCAGCTAAAAATAGATTCTTTGCTGCAGCTGCTTCTGCTGGTGAAGTGTTTTGCTCAAATCACTCCAGCTTACATGCAGGATTGATGACTAATAAACTTAGCTTCAGATTTTAACAGCTTTGAAGCTGTGCTTACCAGTGGCCAAAATATATGCATTATAGCTGCGGTTGCGATCACGATAGTCTTCAAGCTTGTCCAGACCTTGCTGAATAATTCCAGCTGCGTTGGACACTTTTGCCTGTCGCTCCTGCCAGTGTAGCTTCATGGCTTCAAATGCAGATAAAACACTAAT
>NW_006767780.1:0-6776 GCF_000300595.1 Phanerochaete carnosa HHB-10118-sp
AGTAAGTGCTGCCCTTGATCTGCTCGACGCGTCCTCCCTTAATTGTGCCGAAATGCAAGACGGTACCGTCTGCAGGGCTAACCTATGAAGCACAAGAGGTATAAGCAAAGGGTATAACGCGCATATATGCTGTTTGCGTACCAGGATAACATCGGCGACTGGTCGTGTGCCATCCTTTAACTTCCGGTAGAAGAAGTCGCCGAGGCTTGCATATTCCTTGAGGTCCTTCTCCACTTCGTCAAGATTGCATCCAAATATCCACGCATAGACCTTGAAGCCTGCAGGGCGGGCCCAGACTGGGAGCTCGAGAGAGTTGACGTATCCCCAAACGCGAGAGACGTTCCGCAGAGGAAGTGCACCCATAACGTGCACCTATAAAGTTCTAAGTATGCATGCAGCCTTAGCAAAACGAATACTTACTGTCCACGGACCCTTCAGCTTCACGACTTCATGGCCCTCCTCGTCAACATAAACCTCCTTCTGGCCTAGCCTTTTGCGATATTGAATAGCAATGAGGAGGAGAGCTCCTACTGCAATGGGAAGAGGGTACCAGGTTGTAGGTGTTTGCTTCCACGCGTTTGCCAGCCTTTCTGTGGTAGGCAGACCTCTGAGACATAGTCGACACGTCATGATCGCGTACTTACGATGGAGCGGCACATCCGGTCCCCCAAACGACTCTGGTGGTGGTATGCCACCCTTGGACGAGTAGAAACGGTGATTTGCCTTGTTCAACAACGTAGTGCCGCTGCGTATGCACCGTCTGATGATGCGAGAGGAAACATTGGTGCCGCTACTGCCGTAGAGACCCGAAGAGAAGCGGTGGCGACCGCTCACGATTTTAGCCTTGATTCCGAGCATTAAGGCATGAGCAGAGCTGGGGTAGGTATCCCGGATTTACTGGTCACAGACGAAGGCTGCGAGCCAGCTTGCAAGGCGGGGCGAGACGGGGTAATTAGCGAAAGAAACACGAGCGAAGAGCAAGGGTCGAGGAGACCTGAGCCCTTCTCGTTGACGCATTTACGTGGTACCGCCGTAATCACGTGCTCCTCTCATCCGCTCTCAAAGCACCGCTTCCAAGCAAGCCGAAATAAAATAAAATAAAATTGTCGCAGCCAGGACGTGGTCCAAAGGACTGCAAGACACCCAACGGCTTGCAAAGCATCCGTGTCGGCGCGACCCAATTTTTGAGGCTGACTGCGACAGCTGAAAGGTATGTGGCGCAAGTTCGGATCACACCGGCGCGGCACTGCGAAAGGAAATCGTTGTTCAACTAGTATCCGCTAGTGTAAAGTTATTAATCAAGAAACCGTCTGAGTGCCGCATTTGTACCACTTGAAATTGCACTGAGCTGAAATTATACGCGTTGAGAGTAACAAGTCACCGTACCTAAAACGTCCACAGGTGGCACACGCCAGTGCTATCAAAGTAGCAGTTACTGTTCTGGCCTGGCGCTGGCAGTCCTGCGCAGGCTGCACAAGGGACTTCTCCGGGATAGCCACAATCGTTATTGCAGTACGAGCTGAGAATCTTGGGTAAGCACTGACATCAAGCGCGACCCAGGCAGCCCACCTTCCGTCGATCTGAGAGCATAATCCGGGGCAGCCGGTAGGGGACGTGCAATTGCACCCTCCGGATTGTGCCGCGCCTTGGGTAGCAAACAAGACGAAAAGCCCTAGAACAAGTGCTGACAGCTGCATGAATTGCGGGATATTCTTCAAGTTCGTGATGTGGATGCAAGACGGCGTGGGGATCTGACTCCTCGTCTCCAATGTATAGCTTCGGGTCTGCGTGTTTATATATGCTCCGTCGATAAAAGTTTGAGCGCCATTACGTTTAGCCCTGCGGCTCCGTTAACATCCCTTCTCCTGACCCTGGATTTCTCTGGGTCAAATGCAGGTTCAACAAATCCTGGTTACATTCTTGTCCCACAATGCCAGTAATCGCCGTCACCACCTGACTTGTGCTCTCTCCGCGCGACGCCAGTACGTGAAATGCAATGCTGATCGGGTTGGTAGGCAGTGGCCTCAGCTCCCCGGTGCACCGGGCTTATGCGCTCGAACACCGTCGCGAACTAATAAGTATTGGAAAGTTTGGTATATATCCAAAGTCAGCTGCAAGGCACACCATCGGAGCTTCTAGAACCTGGACACAATCATAAACTTAGGATTAGAGCCCGACAGCGCTCCTAATTCTTTGACCATGTTTGGCCACCGTAACCCACGCCCGTCGCGAGCCCTCGAAGTACTTGCGCACTCTCAGGCGTGACTGGCGACGCAGACGACACGGTCGAGACCGACCGCGCACTGAGCGGGCCCATGCATGGCCGGACGAAACTCAAATGTAGAATTTCAAACGCAGTCCTTGGCACTCCGCACAAAGACTGCTGATTTAACGCCTGCTGTTGCAAAGCTTATACGGGAGAATGATTTCAATGCGGCAAAATCTTAACAACCATCGCTAGTCCGGAACAGGCCAGGTTGGTCTGCAATAATAATTGAACAAACGCGCACAATCGAACAGGGAAAGGTGGACGCATTTGGAGATGGTCCATGAAGCACTCGCCCTGGTCATAGTAGCCAATGGTTTCTCCGTTAATACCAGCGCAGGCGACGCAAAGGGTCAACTCCTCATTGCCACAAGAATCGAAGCAGTATGGCCCGCAAAACACGACGTCGTCAGCTCCAAAACAGCATACGCTCGGGGGCGGCAATTATTCACTATCCATCGGATAGCCTGTACCATCCGGGACAGCCCGTGGGCGACATGCAGCCGGAACGGGCGAGCTGCGCAACAATTTGACCAGAGAAGGCTGCAACGACGACGCTGAGAAGAATGCTGAGGCGCATGGTGCCCTGATGCCGAATCCTGCGCTCGCATAGGGAGCATCATCGGCCAGACTCGAGCCTTCTGGCCTGAGCCTAGCAAGCCGGTCAGCATTGCTTGGCTAGATGAAGGCTGCAAGGCCTTCCCTTCACCGAGGTACCCTCGCATGAACGGCTACAGCCTGTCAGCGATATCCATCATGAGATGCAAAGAACCGAGAAGTACAATGGGAGCAAGTCCGCCGCTACGCATCTGTGTCAGGCCTGACAGCACTCTAAAGAGGGCAAGGAATAAGACGCAACAGTTCACTTACTACGACAGAGAGCTGGAGACGGAGGATGGTCGCTACCACAGTCAAGAGCCATGGCCGCGGTGTATGAGGGTGGATCCTTGGACGCAGGGGGTAGGGAGCCACACTGAGTGACGGAAACGCCGCTGCGATTAGCTGATAGCGTTTCTGAATCCAAACTACCAGACGCTGAAATTGAAGTAGGTGTGTGTTTGCACCGTCACACGGGACGTGTTGGCTCTGACTCGGATAGACGAAAGGTTATCGACTCTGGAACGTCGGGCAATGACAGTCTTGGTAACCTTCAACTTGAATGCAATACAACAGGCATTAATCAATACTCGACGGGCGGAGACAGTCGATAGCACGGTATTGAACTTGCCGAACGCCGGGATAAGCATGAAGCGTGAGTATAGTCCTATAAGCATTCAATGCACTTGGAAAAGACTCTCTTCAGCGCCTCACCTGCGTAGCTGCAACGTCTGACAGCAATTAGCGGCCATGCATGGGGAGTCTATTCTTCTCGGGGTGTAAAGGAACGTGACGCAATTGCGGATCACGCCGGTGCAAGGTCACAAAAGGAAATCATCGTTCAAAATTTCAGTTCATCGCAACATCCGCTACACGCTGGAAATTATCGGTCGTTTGAGTGCGGCATTCGTGTCACGGGCTTCCTTAAGCCATATAATCTATGCACTCAACTCAGCGATCAACAACAGTCAACTTACTTAATACAATGTCCACAACTGGCACTGGCCACTGGCAGTGTTATCGAAGTAGCAGTTCTTGTTTGAGCCCTGTCCTGCACAAGCTCTGCAAAGGGATTCTTCTCCAGGATCACTGCAATAGCCCTTACAATACGGGCTGAGATACATGAGTAGGTGTCAATCTGGAGGTACTGGCTCAGGGATGACCTACCTTACGCCGATCTGGTCACAGAGACCGGGGCAGCCTGCAGGAGACGTGAATTGAATGCAGTTCTCAGGGACTTGCGCCGCCGCGCCTTGGCAGCAAAATGGGCAAGGATCGCCAGAATAAGTGCTGGTAGATACACGTACTGTAAGGTGGTTACTGAAATGGACCAGCGAACAAGGCCGTTTGGAGAATTTCAGCGCTTGGCTTGGGCCGAGTCAAGGTTGCACGATGATATATAGTACTCTGTCGGAAAAATTAACTTGTGTACTCTGCCATTTCGGCTTTGTGTCAGGCTACCCGCCGAGGGCTTGATGCGTTTCGCTTACGTCCACATCCGATCACGAAACGGCCAGCAACGACCGTCGCCGCCTAGCTCCCGCTGCGCCAAGGCAACCAAGGGGCGCGCACGACAGCTAGCGCCGACATCAACCAGGGTCCCGACACCGCGGTCGTCGCCCAATCATGCCCTAGGACTGCTCGGTCGCTGGTATTTTGAACAAGTGGAAGCGAGTATATAACTAATAATGCACAGGTGGATTCACAGCAGGACTGGTAAGCCTCGAACTCGGCCTGAGTGGCAGGAGGTGGACAGAACAGTATAAGTATAAGGTCTGCAATTGACCCTGCAATGCTCTCAGGCCTTGTGTTCCACTCATTTTCCTTGACATTAGTAAATTTACTAGCCGATCTATCGTTGTTAGGATTTGGGTACGTTACAATAGTAGCGCAATCTGCGTGGAGCCTAAGCGGCCGGCGGACATGTCATGCAAGCGAGTGCGAAGCTCGATTGCGGGAGGCGTGCGCGCGATGCTGAGGATCGTATGGGTGTTATGCAAGATATATTGCGCATCAAAGCCCATTGTTGTACATCTGGCATGTGGTCTGCTTCAGGACAGACGAATCTTATAAGCCAAAAAATAACGCATCATAGTACTTCCAGAAAGGGAAGAGCGTACTCGAAAGCCACCGTCTAGCACGCCAACCCAGTTTTGACATAGTCTTAAGATCAAGGTGTTCAGCGCATGAGTCATGTTACACTGCGAGTAGCTAGCTTCTGACTCTGGTCAGTGTCATCGTCGACTTGGAATGTGTCGCGCCAAGGGCCTTGGCGGTTCCCCCGGGTTGTGCGGAGAGCTAAAAAAGCCACCAGTAGTCAATGTAGTCAGCACCGGAAAGAATATGATCAGAAGGCCCTAAGTGCTCACGCACATCGTCCGGGCTCTTTGCGAGCCCTTTACGCCACTGTATCATGCAGCACTGACTTGAACATTGGTCGCAACGGTCTCTGCAGACTCGTAGAACAGGAATCGGAGGCTACTGAGGACCAAATGAAGGTCAGAAAGCACCGCCTGAAGTCGCCTATGGTTTTCTGAGTCGCGTAGGATGCGGCCGACGTGAGAGCACCAGAGAAAGTACAGAGGCTCAGATAAATCAATTTCTAGGACCCCTAGTACCCCATACCACCGAGCGTAACATGGATCAGGTTGGGCGGTGACTTCACGAGCTGCCAAGTACGCCAGGCTTATATGCTCGAACACCACTGCAGACCATCGAGTATTGGATAGTTTGGTAAACAACGAAGGTCAGCTGCGATGCACACCGTCGCTGAAGCTGCCAGACTAACCTGCACACAGCTGTAAGCTTAGGATGAGGGCTAGGCATCGCTAGCCCTTCCTTAGTTTGCCTTCGGGTGCATAATCTCGCGGCTCACCACTGTCGCAGGCTCCCGACGAACTCTTGAGGCATTGGCTAGACATAACTCAAGACTGAGTGTCTGACGCACACTTCGTCACTTCACATAATGGCTGCATACGGGTATATAGACCATACAGGGAGAACGTCTTCAAGCCGAACAGTAAACAATCGTCATTAAACCGCCAATGCATTAGCTTCGCCTGCGAAGGGGCCTGATTAAACATGCGTAGCTGAAATAAAGAAAGGTCGACACACCTACGGCAGCTTCAGCACACACAGGCCCGAGTCGTAGAAGCAATTCACTCCATCGTTCTGGTCGGTACATGCCTCGCAGGGGCTCATACCCGTGGAGTTACAAAAACCTGCACAGAATGGCCTGTGAAAGCGCAACGTTATGAGACCCGACAAAGTATGCGCCCTGGAAGCAACAACTACTCACTCTCCACCGTCTTGGACACACTGTCCGGGACAGCCCCCAGGCGTCGGGCAGCTAGGGCAGCTCTGCGCAGCGGCATGGGCAACGAATACTGCGACAACGACACCGAGGACAGTTGTGAGACGCATGGCGTTCCAAGCTCGAATATGTAACTATACGCTGTCAGGACATCGCGCGCAACCCTTATATGCGGCTCAGAATCTCTGCAGGACTTTTGCTGCGCTTAGGTCGAAGCCATTATCCGCCGAACCTGGGAAGGGCACCTGAACCCGCAGATCGGTCGGCACTGTTGACTAAACGACCGTCCGGCCTTCCATCGCCGACATCCGAATCGGCTCTGAACATGTTTCGTCGTAAGACGTAAAATGATCAGTGAAATACTTTAGTTCAAGTTCATCACAACTCACCTGCGCCGGGCCTGACGCAGCACACCGACTGGGCGGAAAATGTGATGCAGAGCCCGCAAGCTGACGAAGTAAGAGGGCCGGTGGAAAAGGGCAGCTGCCATCGTCAGAAATTGCAGCTGCAGTTCGAGCGGGCACACGAGAGCGGGTCATCGGGAACGGAGAGCGAAGAACCGCGCTGAGTAGCGAGAATGCTCGACGGACGGAGACAGTC
>NW_006767781.1:0-2776 GCF_000300595.1 Phanerochaete carnosa HHB-10118-sp
TCTGAGGATATGCTCTAAAGCAGCTTTCTCAAGAATGAAGCTGTATAAGGACCGGTGCTGCGAGGCAGACAGCGACTGATGGTGGGCGTTGAGGAGCAGAAGTCGGGGTCTCGGCCGGCACTGAAAGCGCTGGAGACCCCGGACGCCACAAGGCCCAGGTTGGGCCCGCTTCCAGCCTCTTACATGAACTTCAGGCGGCACCGTCATTTCTACATAGCTTCTCTGGCTCTCATACTCTTGCCATCTTGCATGCTATGTACATGAGGTTCGACGTGTCTTTGCGGTGCGTTTCATTGCACACATCCGAGCGTCCTCATGCTCAATGTATATTTATACTGGCTCGTCTGGATACTGGCTCTTTCTCAGACAACCAGCGTGGCTCATCCGATCTCGAATCCTCCCTCAGTGTTGTATCTGGATCACGTAACTGTTATCTACCGCGATCTCGCTCTGGATACCTACCAAAGAGTACAGCCCGACATACCAAATCCGGTTCCCTGGTAAATCACCATGCCGCTTGTAAATTCTTTGAGGAGGACATGCATCTAACGTACATGCTCGTTGACACAAACAAGGGCACATGCGAGACATTTACGCGGAGAATTGCCGTAGGTGCAAGCAGCCAAGCCACGCGTCTGCAAAGTAAAGTGCTGACCAAATGCGCAGGCTTCAAGGCGGCCGTCGGCGATCTCAACTCCGCGGCGACGCGCCCGCGAGTGTCGCGCTCGTTCTTGTGTCGTCCGCGGCTCTTTGAGCTCGGGGACCACGTCTGGGCGCAGACGTACTAGTGCATCACGGCGCTCTGCGACGACCCCCTCGCACGGTAGGACGCGGTGTGCCTACCATTTCCCCGCGGTGAGGGCGGCGCGGGCTCCAGCGACCTTTTGAGGCATTAACCAGGTGGAGCTAGGCGCTATGGGACGCGCTATGTGACGCGCTAGGCAAGGTGTGTTGCACATTTTGCTGGTGCGGATTGCGCTGTCTCGGACTGACGCCCTCGGTCGAAGCGCTACGGGGCAGAGAGATTTAACGGCGGCAGGGCGACACGTGAGCTCGAAGTACGATCTGCGACTCTCTGCGCATTTGCGGTGAACCAACCGCACCTGACGCAGATGCAAGAGTAGCGAGCGAAGGGAAGACGAGCGAAGGGAAGACAGGCGGAGGACAGGCTATACGGTGAGTGACCTGCCGCTGTCAACTGCTCTTTTGTGTGATATATGCAAGACTAAATCGGCCATCGAGCGGCCATCGGGCTGTGTCAGAGCCTGTATTTCTGACTGGATGCGCAGGCGGAAGAGCTCAAGTATGAGCATATTCTCTACGATAAGTCTTTGACTATACCGGTGTGTATACGCGCAGAGGACTTTCGAACTATGTTTATCCCTTCGACACCAGCCGGGCTCCTTGCAGCCGAGCGGCTATGCCATGCATGCATGCATGCACCGTATGTCCACAGATTTCTTTGTTCCTCACGCAGCTCACGCAGCTCTGCTCCATGCAACGCTTCAACCTGATGGTGGCCCACCTGTCGTACGACCCGCGCCCGGAACAGATGCTGACGATCGAGCCGCACAACTTGTCCGTCCATTCCATTACTCGCACTAACAAGAAGGGCATCATCCCGATGTTTAATACGTCATCTAACCTGCGGCGGCGGGACGATGGATCAAACGAGGCGGACAGGTGGCCGATAACGATGAATGCCGCCGATTTGAACCCGCTGTATATACTCTAAGGCTTGAGCACTGGCATATTGGAAGGATTCGCACAGAAGATCGCTTCTGCCGCCGCCGACCAAGGTGCGTCGGCACATCAAATGGTCCATTTATGACTCATTCAATGTTCTCCTAAGCTTCACCACTTCGTTTGATATGCTCTAATCTGCAGCGGGGCATGCGCCCGCAGATGGTCCTGCAGTCGTTGTCACCGCCTCGTACGAAGGCCAGCCCGCCGATAATGCGGCGCACTGCGTCGAACAACTCTCCAACTTGATAGGCGAGCAGCTTTCGGAGGTATTCCAGGCCGTCTCTCGCTACGGCAGCCGCAACTGTATTCTACCGTATCAGCGTATTCGATGTTGCGCGATGCCTTTCTCGCCGAGCGCGGTGGCGACGTCGGTTTCGTATACTTCAAAGCGTTTGGGTGGGAGATGGTGCTACGGGGAGCGCTTTGTAAGGTCCGTGTCTCCTTGCTATGTGCCATAATGGCTTACTGTTGATCTCTCTGTCTGTAGCTGTACGAAATGATCAAGTCTGACGGAACGGGACCTCGGGACGGTGACAGTGCTCGATTGCAGAGATCTCATGTCACCAGTTGCACCGGCAGGCAACGTATAGGCACGTGGCGGACTCCCTTTCTCGCAAAGTGTGACACTGATGACACGTATTTCAGGGCTTAACCCTCCGGAGGGCGTGACATGCGAGACAACGATTATTTCGCCATGTGAGATCCCGATCTTGTCTCTACTCCGCGACTTGACTCACTGCCACGCTCTCTCCAGTTTATCTGTCGATACTACAGGGGGGGTTCACTGCGCGCGCTCGCTTTGACCTCCTAACTGAACAAGAGGCGCGCATACGATGGCACACCCTTGAGACGAAAACTGGCGCGTGAAAAGGTCAGTGTTTGTTCCGTTGATCCTACTACTCTTCTCTCTGACTGCCTGTGAATGTCTCGACGCTGCTCAGCGGTTACATGGGACTGTCCCGGCCGACGACCGTCCAGGACCGGCGTATCTTGGCATATCGTCACTTGGGGCCCCAAAGGAAAGACACTG
>NW_006767781.1:3360-6744 GCF_000300595.1 Phanerochaete carnosa HHB-10118-sp
GCGGCTGTTGTGCGTGAAAGGCGGGGCGGTGCAGGGCTATGCATTGCAAGGCTTGGGTCGTTTTGCCGCTCGGCATGTTCAGAGCTGCGCCATTCCTGGTGCGGACTACAGAGAAGGTGTGTGCTTCTGCACGGATTTCTCGTCACAAGTCCAACACATCTGCTTGTAGCGGAGGGCGTTCACACGAGATGGCACAGCCGTTTCCGCCTGCTGCTCCCTCGCCGGCGACCTAACCAGAGGCTCTGAGCGTGGTCAATGATCGATGAACAATGAACGCTGTACGCGGAACGATGTTTCTCTGTAACTGCTGCAGTCGGGCTGACACATTCTAGGCTGGATGTTTCGGAAGCGTGACTGCCCCGGATGCTTGAGGATAACGGAAATTAAACAGGCGCTACAAGGTCATGTCCTTGTAAACGTTATATTCGCGAGGCAAATGGCTGTGCGCCGCGAGCTTACTCATTGGCCATGTGCATGAGGTGCGAGGCTGGGGAGGGGCGTAATCGCAGCTGCCGGAGTTTTCATATGGACGAGGCCAGTCGGCTGTAGTAAGGTACTTATACTATAGCTTAGTGCATGTGCATATATGCGACTGACGGTAAATTATCGAGGTGATAACAGCTGAGGAGTTGGCTGGAAAGGCGACATGAACATGTGTATTCGAGCTGGAAAACTGATAGCGCCGGTGTGCATTTTATTACGATGTTCTGGAAGAATTTAGACTCCAAGCAACATTGGGTGTGGCTGCATGGAAGGCGCAGCGGTGCAAATCTGTGCGAGGCCCGCTCGATCCACGGCACCTGCCGCTGAGTGACCTATGGATGTCGCTTATAGTGCTGAGGCGGTGCAGACTTCTGCGCACGTTTCCTGTCACTGCAAAAGTCCAGAGCATATGCTTGCGGTAAACGGCGCGCGTGTTTGGACGTTTATACGAGCTGTCAGAAGTTGACGTGTATTAAACGCCGCTGACGCCTGCTGCTCCCTCGCGGGCGAATGTCCACGAGGAGTGTGGCTGCGTGCTGCCGCGATATAGCGCCGCAGGTGCGTCGTCGTCCACCGTTCAGCCTCGTCCACCTCATCCACCGTCACATCCTCGCATCCTGCAGAATTCTATACATCTGCCCCGTCGACTTGGAAGATGTCACGCGCCACTGGAGCCCAATCTACCACCTGAAGTACTGTCACACATTCTCAAGTGTATCCTGCCAAGTTTAATCAATTCTGACTTGGGCAAACATCGCAAGTTGAAGCGCGGTCTCGCTGGGCCTGGCGTCGTATGCAGGCACTGATCCGAAGCCATCAGACCCATGCTCTTTCGATCACTCGAACTGCGCAGCGCCAAAGATGTACGGTTCCTCAAGGACATTGTCAGCAGCCCCGGATTTACCGCGTCATGCCTGTCCGAGTCCATCAAGTGGATATATATCCGCCAAGAAGCTACGGGAGCAAAGCCCTGGCTTCATCATGTCCATGGACTTTCAACTCGACTCCAGAATACAACATTCGTCTGTCTCGTCGAGAAACATGCAGACGATACTGCATCAACAGCCGGCCGTTGGGCCCCATTCGAGTCGATACCCACCGTCACTCCATCCTATGTCCGACTTTCCACTCTCACTCTTCGCAATGTTGTATTCACGAGCAAGACCGAGCTCGTACGGCTCGTCGACAATTTCCCCACGCTCGAATACTGCTTTTGCGAGCGACTCACCTTCCTTGACCCGTCACCGGCTGTCCGCCCACGCAGACTTCGCCGACGTCCTCCACCGGCCCGCCGCGCCTTCCGCTGTCGGATAGACGACTGTAAGGACATGGTGACTCCCATTCAAGTGGCACTTGCTGCAGATATCGTGGCGCCTGCCCGCCGCATGGGCCTTGATGACAGCACATGGGACACCACCTTTCACAGACTGCTTGCATTGGTACCAAATGAACCCGGAGACGCGTTTGTGTACGGCGTGTACGGCAATACGCTCGGTAGATGTTCTGATTCATGCAAAAAGTGCCAGGCTCACTGGTTATTCTTCATAAGGCATGGTGAAGATCTAATGTCGGTCATTCAGTCCAAATCAATCTATTCCTAACATCATCGGCGCTAGCGTTAGGGTTTGTCGTTCAAGTGTGGGCCAGGATGCGGGATCTCTATTCGCGCATATCGATAGCATTGCTCTCGAACTCCAATTTATCGACGTCGAAGTTGCAAACAACCTCGCTTGGGACGGCTTGCGACCCGTCATTGATTCCCCGCACATGCGCTGCCTTCGTATCGTTCATGGCGGGCCGGAATACCACGACTTTGTGGTCGCAAAGAGAATCTTGTGCTCTGTGTTGCGCCGCGCGCAGCTGACCTGGGCTCTCGAATCAGGCAAACTACAATTCGGGAGTCGCTGGTACGCGGAGAATTATGTTACGAGTGCAGACATTTTGTTGGTACCGACGGAGCACACCATCGACGGCATCATGATCACTCTCGACATCACCAAACAAGCCGAGTGGTTGCTGCGCCCGGTCCACTCTCGTTTCGAAAAGGAAAGAAAGGAAACCAGGGAGCATTACTTACAAAAGCTCGTAATGAACCGCACGAGTGGAGTATCCATGGACGCAGTCCCAGCGATCATACCGTCCACCGCAGATAGCGCTCAAGGCTCGGTGGTCGGGCAGATGTGGGAAGCGGCGGAGGGCGATGGGCCGGGAGACGAACAAGATGAGGAAAGACCGGCGTCAGTGACGACAGCATATAGGGGAGAAGGTGTAGGAAAAACATGGGCATTGAGCGCAGGTAGGATGTGTCGTCGACGGATCGTTGCGACTGCGCGGAAATTTGTCAATTTCATGGCTTCTGCCTCTCTCTGACTGTATTCACTCGGACGTTATGGCGGTAAATGTGTTCAAAAATTCAAACCGCATAGATGTAGGTTTAAACCGCAGATTCGTATCCAAAGTGTAACAAACCGAAGAATTGTAGTATTCCTGGCGATGATTTGTGTGACTGACTTGTGTTGACCGTAGATTCCTTGTTTGTAAGCACAATGTAAATCTTCTGTGCTGACCGGGTGCTTTTTTATTCAACCGGCATACCGTAAGCTTTCTGTCTCGACAGATAGATGGGGTACTTTTTACTTTTCACTTTATGCCGGATACTTTTGACTTTTGACTTTTGACTTTTTGCTCACCGGAATTTTCTTTTATGACGGAAAAGTTTCCAAAGTTGCCGTCTTCAATGCCTCAAGTCTCAGTAGGCCCGGCCCAGGATCAAAACCATACCAGAGCCAAAGAAAATTGTGCCGAAAATGATAAATTCAGTAAAATTTATTAGGAAGCTTATATACACTAGTACAAAGCAGAGCAGCCTATTGCAGCCAAATTCTATGCTTGGTCAGTGGT
>NW_006767782.1:0-6738 GCF_000300595.1 Phanerochaete carnosa HHB-10118-sp
GCTAACTAGTGTCATGAATATTACATACTCCGGATGGTTCTCCCGGATTCCACAGTATTCCTTTACTTTCTATACGCCTCTGTATATTCGTAGTATATTCTATGTATAGAGTCTGACATGTATATAAGGAGCTTGTACTGCTCAATAACAAGCCAGACTCAAGCTGGTCTTTACTCACTCACTCTCCTCTCATCTGTCTCCTCAGCTGTGTCGTAGCTCAGTCCAGTTGGATTGTTAGTTGCTGACATTAGCTTGAGTCTCTCCTAACTGCCCTATAACGATCCTCATCACACTCTCACACATCCATCAACCTACTCCACACGACGATCTACCCCTTTTACGCATCCGAAATCTCATCCCAATCCTAACCCTATTGACTCTACTGCATCAAGACCCCTGGAACCCTTCTCTGTGCGCTTGCACATTTTTACCACATCATACCCCCAAAGCCACCTCTGTAATCACCAGCTCTTAGGCAGCTGAACAGAGCTCCGTCTTATTAGAATTGTACGCTGCCCTACCATAGGTGGTGTTAAACGCTTTGTGCAGTGCAAGCGGGTATTCCTGAGTACGACGTGGCAACTGGTTGCGGCCGGGCATCGGAAAAGCGATAACAGTTAGATCAACGATCCCTTTCCAGACGTCAGACCGAAGAGAAGCAATTGCTCTTTGGGCTGTTATAATATTCCTAGAACTGTATTAAGATAGTGTTTCAGTACTTTTCTACACACTTCCCATTTTGGCAATCTCTACCCCTGATCTGGTCGTTCCAACACGATTGGTCCCAGGGTTGCTGCAACAAGCTCCAGGAACCCAATAGCACATGACCGCTAGACTCTCTTGTGACTGCAGAATCTACACCCATCGAGTACAAAATGGGCGGCACATCAGTAAATGCGATGATATCGTACGATACTGTGCGCAACAACCGTGTCCACACTTTCTGACTAATCGCACTCGCTGTCCATGGTGTGAAGAAGGATTAACTGGAGAAATAGCAAGAGTTGGCCTCGGCAAACCCGCAGAATCACTCTTCACCCCTGAACCAGTAGCGTCTGGCTCAGAACCCAGAGAAAGACGCGATACCCTCAATTCAGTTACTGCCCAACTCCGCTCGATTGCCCTAGGAGAAGCAGAAGTACCACCTGAAGGCCCACCAGAACAGCCCATAGAAGAAGATTCAGAAGGCAAACCGTCGAATCCACCGAGCCGATACTCTCCTCCATCCCCATCTTCTCCATCTGATCCCGGTGCAATGGCTGAGAACCAAGACAATGCCGTGCTTATCAATGGAAGCGCAATGAAACCAGATGCCTTCGACGGCACAAAATCCAAGTATATCACTTAGAAGACACAAATGAAGCTTTATGTGGTCACACAGAGGAAGCGTCTACCGGAGCAATTCGATAGGGTCCTTATGATCCTGTCCTACATGAAAGGAGGACACGCAGACAAATACGTCGCCACGTATATGAAAAAATATGATACCAATGAAGACACAGTGATCCAGACCACAGTAGCACTGTGGGAAGATCTAAACTGACACTTCCTAATCGATGAAGTGTCAGAGGCGTATGATCAGCTTCAGGCTATGCAGATGGGAGCGTTAACAGCGCAGGAGTTCTTTTCAAAGTTTGAATTATGTGTCTTCCAGGCAAACATTCATGACTTCGAAAAGCACTTCCAAGAATTGAAGTCACTCCTAGAGAAGGCACTCCAGGCCGACATCATACGGCTTTTGTACAACTCTTTAGAGGAACTCCCAACCACTTACGCGCTTTACAAGCAATGGGTCGCATGCATTGACCTGAACCAGCAACACAATATCGCCGACAAAACCTGCAGTCCCAGTGACAGGGACAATTCCAGCCGCGCCAACCACAGGCGCAGAACCCACCACGAGCGCAAGCTAATGTAGCCGCGCCAACAACAACAACAACCATGGTTCAGACGTGCAGGGATTCAACCAGTGTGACATTCGGCAGTAGGGGACAGCCGATGGAGTTAGATCAGGTGAGACGCCTTGGTCTCTGCTTCCGATGTGGCCAAAAAGGTCACTTATCATGGAACTGCCCTAACAGGCAGCAAGCCTAACAAGTACGGGCCGCAGAAACACCAGAAGTTCCTACCGGCAATAGTTTTACACCACTCGCATCACTCGCAGAAGCGCCTGCTGCAATGGCAGAACCATTCGACTGGAAAACGGCGATTTGTGAAGAAATTTGCACAGCCTTAAAGAGTTTTGCAAGCGGTCAGCCAGGAGCGTAGCCAAGTTGACTGAGATTCATTTCATGAACTATCTGTGTTCCTGGTTCAGTGTACCCATGTATATACAAAAAGGGGCGTCCACAGAGTGATGCGGAGAGGTGCAACCCTTTTGCTTAATTTCCCTGAATAAAAAATTACCTTTCACACCAGAAACACAGACTAAATCTATGTAGTGGCAGTGCCACACCCTTTGGAGGGCGGCATGGATCCGCCAATGGATAATCAGCAAAGAAACAGCAGCACTTAGATTGCTGACCAAATGGGTACACTCAAAGAAGAGTGTTGATGCCTTAGAAGCCTGTATGGAACAAATCAGGCAGATAAAAGAAGAGGAAGCAATCGACTTCCTAAATGAATTACAGAAGCAACCTCGCTTCGTTTGAGGGCAAAAAGGGACACAGATGGACGTTCTGATAATCATTACCACTTTGGACACACATCAGCACTTATCGGTTAAAGCGTTGCTTGACACAGGATGCACAGGATCATCTATTGATGCACAGTTTGTATGTGACAACGGTATTGCTACTAAAAAACTACCATCTCCGATCCCTGTCTATAACACCGATGGCATGCATAATGCCGGCAGAGCAATCACAGACTACATCGAACTTTGGGTAGAAATTCAAGATCATATTGAACGACTTCCTTTCGCTGTTACCAATTTAGAAAAGACGCCCGTGTTCCTTGGTTATGAATGGCTCCAAATTCATAATCCATCTATTGATTGGCAAGAACAACAAATTCAGTTTGATCGTTGTCTGCTTACCTGCAAATACGCCACCAGGTTAATTGACATCGATGCCGATCAAGAAGAGCCCAGCGATCCGGAGGCTTGCCTTGAAGAAGGGGATAGAATCTTTATTCTAGACCACGAAACCTACTTCGCTATGGGAGCAGCGCGTATTCGCACTACAGCCACAGACCTAGCAATCAAGGAAAGTCTGAAACACGAGGCTAAGACCTTTGAAAATATGGTCCCAAGCCACTATCATGATTACTCAGACATGTTTAGCAAAGAAGATTTCGATTCTCTGCCACAAAGACGATCATGGGACCACGCTATCAAGCTAACACCGGGTTCACAACCAATCAGCTGCAAAGTCTATTCCATATCTGTTAATGAACAGAAGGAACTTGACAAATTCATAGAAGAGAACCTAAGAATCAGAAGAATCCAACCATCGAAGTCACCCTGGGCTTCGCCCTTTTTCTTCGTCAAAAAGAAGGACGGACGTCTTCGGCCTGTATAAGATTATCAAAAGCTGAATGAGCTAATGATTAAAAATCGATATCCGCTTCCCTTAATACAAGAGTTAGTTGACAAGCTGAAGCAAGCGAGATACTTCACGAAGTTAGATGTCCAATGGGGGTATAATAACATCTGCATCAAAGAAGGCAATGAAGAGAAAGCCGCCTTCCTTACCAATCGAAGGCTATTCGAGCTGTTAGTTATGTTCTTTGGTCTCACGAACTCCCCAGCTACCTTCCAAACCATGATGAATGACATATTCCGAGATCTCATCAGTCAAGAACACATAGTAGTCTACTTAGACGATATCATGATCTTCACTCAAGATCTAAAAGAACACCGCCAGATCATGCGGCAAGTTTTACAGATCTTGAGAGAACACAAACTTTATCTGAAACCAGAAAAGTGCAAGTTCAAGAAGACAGAAGTTGAATATCTTGGTATGATAGTGGGAAAAGGTGTTGTCCGCATGGACCCAGTCAAAATAGAAGGAGTAGTCAACTGGCCTCGGCCCGAGTGTAAACGAGACATTCAGGCGTTCCTCAGCTTTACCAACTTCTATCAAAGATTCATCAGGGATTACGGCAAAATAGCCAAGCCACTCAGCACCTTAATAAGCAATGCTACCTTCGAATGGACCGTCAAACAAGAAATTGCATTCACAAGTCTGAAGGACACCCTTTGCTCAGCACCGGTACTAGCTATACCCAACAATGATGACCTGTATCGAGTAGAATGTGACACCTCAGACTTTGCAATAGGGGCAGAACTAGCCCAGAAGCAAGACGGCAAATGGAAGCCCATTGCTTATTTGTCCAAAGCCATGACAGCTGCCGAAAGACATTACAAAATCTACGATAAGGAACTTCTTGCAATTATGACTAGTCTTGATGAGTGGCACCAGTACCTCATGGGTGCCTGGCATCTGTTTAAAATATGGACCGATCACAAGAATCTAGAATACTTCTGGAAACCACAGAAGCTTAATCAGTGTCAGGCCCAATGGGTAAACGAGTTAGCCGAGTATCACTACTCGCTACATCATAAACCCAGAAAAACCAATGGCAAAGCTGACGGACTGTCTCAACAAAAGAGACATAATGCAGGAAAGGAGAACAATCTGGATATCGTGTTACTGAAACCAGAACATTTTTGTGCCTTGATACATAGTACCATATTTAGTTTAGAAGGGATCAGATCGACTAGGACTGGGTTGCTGAAATTAAAAAATACAAAAAGAATCGGGATTCGTTAGTTACCGTGGCTCTACAGAACAAGGATAAAGACTGGAACAAAGATAGTACCGGGCTCGTGACATGGAAGAACCGTATCTACGTACCGGTAAATAGGAAACTCCGTGAACAGGTCATCACTCACCATCATGATACTCCATTGGCTGGACACCCTGGTCAATACATGACGCACAAAATGGTCATGCATAACTACTGGTGGCCTAGGATCCAAGAAGACATCTGGAAGTATGTGGCTGGATGTGAGAAATGCCAGAAGACCAAGGTTCACACCACACAACCTACTGGACTTCTATTCCCCAATGAGATACCCACACGGCCCTGGGAGGTGATTTCCGTAGATAAGATAGGCGTATTACCTGAGTCCTTTGGATACAATGCTATTCTTGTAGTCGTCTGCATGTACTCAAAACAGATAATCATGGTACCAAGTAACATTGAACTCAATGCCAAGGGATGGGCAAAAGTGCTTCATGATCATGTAGTTGCACATCACGGACTACCCCGAAAGATCATTAGTGATAGAGGCACTGAATTCAAAAACAAATTCATTTCTGAGTTATACCAATTGCTAGGGATCGAAGCCAACCCCTCAACCACGTATCATCCGCAGACGGATGGACAAACGGAGCGCATTAATGGCGAGATAGAATAGTATCTCCGACTATTCATTAACTACCAACAAGCAGATTGGGCTGAATGGCTGCCACTCGCAGCATTCTCGTACAATAACAAAGTCCACTCTTTTACTGGATATATCCCTTTCTTTATCAACAAGGGATACCACCCTTACGAAGGAATCCAACTGGTACGGGAAGAATTGAGTGAGAATGTCCAACAATTTGTTGATCGAATGAGTCAAGTACGCGAAGATACTACTGCGGCTATCAGACTAGCGCAGGAATCTATGAAGCACTTCTACGATAGGAAAAGGAAGAATGAACCTGAGTACAAGGTTGGGGATAAAGTTTGGCTGGAAGGGATCAATATTCGAACAGATAGACCAATGAAGAAGCTCGATGATAAGCGATACGGGCTGTTCAAGGTTAAACGCCAAGTCGGCGCTTCAGCCTACGAGTTAGAACTTCCGCATCAATGGAAACAACATTCCGTTTTCAATGAAAGCTTGCTTAGTCCATTCAAAGAACCTACGTACTCCTCACAGCAACAAAAGCCTGAGATCCCTAATCTCGTAAATGGTGAAGAAGAATGGGAAGTCAAAGAAATTCTTAACTCTCAGCGTGATTGAAATGGAAACCTTGAGTATTAGATTCTCTGGAAGAACAGTTCCCACAGTGATCACCGTTCCTGGGAATCATGAGCAAACTTGACCAATTGTCAAGAATTCCTCCAAGAATTCCATGCCAGACATCCTGACCTGAAAGCATTAAGATACCGGCATAAAGTCACAAGATTGTTGGTACCGGCATCGCAATGCGTGCCCCTTACGGGACCTATGCGCGAATCGCACCATGAAGTGGACTAGCAGTCAAAGGGATTGACATTGGCACTGGAGTCGTAGATCGAGATTACACTGGGGAAGTATGCATGGTGATGATCAATACCACCAATCAACCATTCCAGGTATGCACCGGAGATCGGATCACTCAAGTTGTTTTGGAACGCATTGCATCATGCGATATCGAGGAGGTGTCGAGTTTGACAGAAACTCAGCGTGGAACAGAAGGCTTTGGGTCCACTGGTAAATAATTGTGAGGACACGGTTCTAAAGGGGGGGGGGGGTAATGGTCATGAATATTACATACTCCGGATGGTTCTCCCAGATTCCACAGTATTCCTTTACTTTCTATATGCCTCCGTATATTTGTAGTATATTCTAGGTATTGAGTCTGACATGTATATAAGGAGCTTGTACTGCTCAATAACAAGCCAGACTCAAGCTGGTCTTTACTCACTCACTCTTCTCTCGTCTGTCTCCTCAGCTGTGTCATAGCTCAGTCCAGTTGG
>NW_006767783.1:0-6686 GCF_000300595.1 Phanerochaete carnosa HHB-10118-sp
TCCTGGACATTTCACATACAAGGATATTTTACCTTTTGGCAGATAGGAAATGGGCCTGAAATGGGCCTAAAATGGGCCTGAAATGGACATGGCAGCTATAGTTTCAGCAACCATAAAAGGTAATTTGTTACATACATTTTATGAGCGCCTTAATTATACCTGCTCGAGACATTTTAAGAGTATTTCAGGACTATCATCAGTTTTTTGGTCTGTTAAATTTCTGAATCTCCGAAAGTGCTTGTTCCTGATGTCCTGAAATGTATTACAAAGCCATCAGTAATGATGGCTTTCCCAGCAATTTCCGGGACACTCATATGACCAGTACAGCCTGCCTAACTGGGATGTTTCAGGTTTATTTCAAAGCGCATGACAGACAGCCTTTTCCGACAAGAGATATTGCCTCAAAAGTAACAGAAAAGTGAGCATTTCAGCACTCGGGAAAGTTGCTGGAAAGTCTCCCGAAATGTTACATTTCGGATGCCTTGTCTGGGACATTTCGGGCCCCCTGAAATCTGGGGATGCCCGTAGTGAAACGAGCAAGATGCAGTTAAGCGCCTTGAAGCTTTGAAGCTTGATCTCTCGCCCTTATCTAATCAGTCGCTGATAACGACCTTGATGATAGCGCGTCTACGCAGTAATATGCCCGGGACTGGTAACTACACCGAATTTCACCGAATATTAGGCACACTCACCGGTACCCACTGGTATCCAGTGAAGGTCAGTGTTAGTCTCCAGTGGCTGCCGCTGTTGGCTGGTGGGTGGCAGTGAGTAACAGTGGGTAGCAGTGGGACACGCCGGATGCCGCTGGGCTCCGCCGATTGCCACTGGCTACCAGCATATACCATTGGAGATTTGTGTAAAACATCACCAAAAACTGCTGGCACATTGAGTACCAGCATAAAAATAGAGATTTTTCTGTAATAAACTCAATACATCCTTAGCCACACCTATAGACCCTTATTCTCCTCCTTCTTGCATGTTCTCCCAGAACTCCTCCCCGAGCGCACGGTCTTTACGCTCTATCCGTGCTTGGACATCTTCAGCAAAGAGTAGGAAAAGCGCATGGACAAACAGATCAAAGTTGACGTCTGTCATATTGCGAAGAGGCGCTTCGTAACCTTGAAGCCAAGCATTCAGCTGTTCGGCCGTTTCGGTGTTGAATGCACGAGTTTGATGGGTACGTCCCTGTTGATCCCTTTCTACCAATACGAGATCTGGTTGAGAGCCATTGGTAGGGGCCGGGTTGCACCATAAACGGCAGAGAACATCTGTGGCCCGGTGGTTGACGTAGTGGAAAGCATCGACAATGAATTTCGTCGATTTGAGCCATGGGTCCTCCACATTCTGTGTCACTATATGTCGCAAAAGATCGCAGGCGTCATCGTAGCACAGGAAACTAGGACGGAGATCAAAGTTATCTTCCCAGATTCTGTTCATGATAGACAGCACTTGCGGGGTACTTTCTGACTTATAGCACTTTCCCCAGCCGATGGGCATACCGCAAGACCACTGAACTGTCTCGATACAGTACACTGTTCGAGCGCGAAAGGTGTGTACAACTTGATTGCCAGGTATGTCTCCAAGCGGAGGCAGCTGCAGATGGAATGCTTCGTTTCCATCTGCTTGTCTCCGCTCACGGATAACGCGTCTGATTGTCGGGTAGGAGATGCGCTGAAACCTGTTTGCCCAAGCGTCCTCCCACTGAGAATGTGCAGGATTATCACAGGTGAGAGCATTTCCGGCTCGTCTTAGCCGACCACATGGTATGATGCCACACTTGTCACGAAGCAACTCGAGATGCTCGCGGCAAAAACGGCCATTCTTGAAATTAAATAGCGGTGCCGTGCAGTCATCTACTGCACAGATCTAAGGTGATCTTGTAAGCATTTCTGTAGATCCTAAGATGTAAGCTGTGTGACAAAATACTCACTCGATGGCCCACTACTTTACCATCCATGACCGCCATGCGGACATATCCACGTGGCGCATTAGGAGGGGGGCCCTCTTGCCTCGGAGGCCGTCTAGGAAGGCCTGCAGGTGTTTCTTGATGCGCCAAGCCATCATCATCCTGCAGTGCGGTTGAAGGTTAGCTCATCTGTTCTGCAGTCTAATAATGCGTCGCTAGCAGATCAGGCATACCTCTGGTGAGTTGGGTAAGTCTATAGCACCTGCCAAGCCCGCACTTTCCGGGTCATCATCAAGGACAGCACCTTCGTCTAGCAGATCGGTATGATACCGCTTGTGGTGTGTGCAGTCCATACATCCATGCTGCAGGGACCTTGCTAATGTTCCGCCGTCCTTCCCAATCATATCACGGATATGTTCCGCAAACATGCTTGAGTCGAGATTGGCAGGGCAGGCAAAAGAGGCTGAATGTCCATGGGCCAGCAAAAGACGTCTTCCAAAGTGCTCTATGAAGAGACGGCGAGACTGGCGGTATGTCATAGCAGGGCCATCACGAGTCATTGCGCTGATCCACTTTGCAAAGTTGGACCACCCGGCACGAAACTCGCGAACTGCGTTCTCTTGACCGAGGGCCACTCGTCTATCCACCCATAAGCCGTGCTTGGAAATTCGTAAGTATGTTGCTTGATATTCGAGCCGTTGAAGTCGTTCTCCTTGTACACCACGGTAGGTAATACGGTCCGGATAGTGGTCTGCTCCACAAGATGGGCAATGGCCTACTAAAAGGACACCCTTCCTCCAGAAGAAGCTGGCGTCCAGAACTCGAGTATTCTGTGTTTTCGTACGGAGCCTAAGAGAGCGAAAGCGAGTGGTGGGAGGACAACGGGTGCATGAGGTATGTGGGGATGTTAGAATGACTTTGAGTGGCTCTGGGATCAAAGACTAGGGGTTTCCTTGTGCGTCGATCCCCATGTACTCGTACAACTGATGTATATCTTGGGTAATTGCCGCTGCGTAGTTACGAGCCATCTCTGCATCTTCAAAAATGTCTTCATCTTCATTAAAGTTCGGAGGCAGAAGCGCAGTAGTAAGGAGTCTGGTAGCTGCTGTAAGCCAGGCCGTCGTTGCTGGCTGCCTTGGCTCAGCCTGCTGCCGTCTGCTGAGAGCGAGTACTTGGCTCAATGATGCTATAGTGGCCAGCACAATGAGAGCTTGTGAGAACGGAAGATAAGGAGGAAAATATGTGTCTAGAATGAGCAGCATGTCCAGAATAGTGGCCGGCATGGTGTAGACAGAAAAGAACACGAAGGAAAGTGACTAAAGTCAGTAAAATAATCTTTTAATTTTGCACTGTGCATGGCGCAACATTCACCCAGATTATTCATTTATGCGCCATCAAGCAGCACAGGCGTGGTGCATTATCAGATGGCAGTGAACAGGTAGATGCTTTCTATAGCTAACAGGTGCACTAGCAAGCTATCAAGGGCTATCAAGATCAGAAGATGTACGCCGCTCAGACTTCCCCTTCTTTACGACTCGAGTAGTGGTATCACCCTCATCCGAATCAATCTCATAGTAACGCTTCTTGCTCTTACCAGGCAGCTCTGACTTCCGAGTAGAGTCATGAGAACCCTCCAAGCTGCGCTTCTTCAGTGTTTCGTCTTGCCACTTCTTAAACTTCGCAACCGTCATTGAGCCAAAGCGCCGCGACTGCTTGCCTTCAGGGTCGTCGTACCACTCCTGCAAGGTCTGAAGCTTTGCCATAACGTCTTCTCGAAAGAGGAGCGCGTCTGAGCTTGCCTGGGAAGGCTTCATCCGAAAAGCCTTGTACACATCGATTTTCGTGAATTTACGGCCCGCAAACTCGCCTGCAGATGTGTACTCTGTGGTTGTACTGTGTCATTTATCATAACGTTAACTAATTGGTTAGACGTACTGCGTGGGATCTTATATCCGCCACCAGACTTCGCCCATCCCTTGGACTTTAGCTCGTCTAAAGCGCCGACAAGCGCCTTTCTGCGTAGGAGAATGTCTCCTGCCTTCTCCGCCTTTGGCCAGGGCAAGTCAGGACCACTAAGAAGCTCGTTGAGATATGCCGAGAGGTCGTCTAGTCCTTCGTCGTCCGAAGATAACTCGAGATCTGAAGAGATCTCTACAGCCTGCTTCCTGACAACAGACCCTGACGGGCGACCAGAAGATTGCTTGAGAGCTTCCGTCGTCATCTGGGGAGGCTCGGTTGGAATAGGCTATGAAGATACAATGAGACTGATGAGACGATGTATTGTTACAGCTGTAAGACAGTTATACCTGCTTGGATAGCTTTGAGTCGAGATAGAGCTCGCAGATGAGCAGCTCCTCGTCGTCCTCTACAGAGCGCAGATGATACGCATTGATGCGATCGAATCCCAATGCATTAAACTTCCTTCCGGCGAGCAGGCCTTCGACAGAGCCGAGGTTAACTCGCTGGCCAGAACCCGAAGGTCCATCGTGATAAATCCGTCCGCCACGTTCTGAACGTTACATGTAAGGACAGGTCGAGCTGGAGACTAGCTACGAGACTACTCACCTTTAATAGGACTACTCTCATTGACCGCTATTGGAAGAAGCTCAGAGAGCTTGGTGAAGAGCTGCTCTTGACCGTTCACTATCCGCCGCTCAAGAAGTCCCTTTCTGTAGCGTAGCCAGACCTCTTCGCCAGCTGCGTCACGGTTGTGGTGGTCATAGAAGCGTACAACAATATTCTCTGCCAGCAGAAGGTCACGTCACGCTTGTACGCTTCTAAAACAATGGTACGCACTGTTCTTCACTTCTAACGAGGTGTTCTGGCCCTTCTTTGGTGTGGAAGGGACTTCCTTCTCCTTGGATATAGAACGATCCGAGCCGTCCTTGCTAGCCTCCGAGGTGGGACTTGGGGCTGGAGACAAAGGAGCAGAGCTTGTCTCTGTCTCTTCTGCCGAAGCGAGATGATTCTTGTGGCTGTCTACACAATATAAGTTAGTTTAGTATTTTATGCTATAGGCGAAAAGTTACGTACTGCGCTCATGCTCGTCCTGAGGCACAACGACAGTTGACAGGGGCTCGTATTGAGGTGGGGGATCTGCAGTGATATTTTGCTCGAGGAGCTTCTTGTTGGCACTATCGCCAAGACGTTAGCGGTTATAGTGTTACGAAGAATTCATACGACATACCCTGTGGGTACACTGGGATCTTTAGCACTCTATGCTTCGTCCTCGCAAGCCTTGTCTGCACTTGTCCTGGCACTGTCCTTCGTATCGGCCTTTCTACCGGTTCCTGCAGATCCGGGGCGGAATGAGACGAGTCCTTGGTAGTGTGGGTCCGCGCAGATGGTCTCCTGATTGTCGCTGATGTACTTCTTGATTTCCTTGACGTGTGCGTCCTTGTTTTCCTCAGGCCGAACACGTTCAGAGAGGCCAAGCTCCTGTGCTATAGTCACCAGCGAGTTTTTTCGCCGAGATTTATTCACAGGGCCAGATAGGAAGGGTCTCTCCATGGCAATAATGCGAGGGGAATGGTAGTGACTCAGGGAAGCACGAAGGAAAAGGAGTTCCTGTTGCGACCCCTTTAAATGGTATCTACCTCCGGGTCACTTGGTCACAGTTTCAGGTGAAATCCTTGGGCTTACCGCGTTCAGTACTAATGTAAGTATTTTTGACGAATATACAATACTATACAGACTCAGTTAAGGGCTCCTGAGACATCCTCTAAACTCTCTGCGAGTCGAGGAATTAACTGTGAAGCTGGAGGCCAGTTAGTGGTCACATCAACATTTCGACAGCTGCAAACCTTGCTGCGGCGATTCTTGTAAGAAATATATTTTCTGAGAGAGAGTATACCTAATATGAGCCATCTATGCACAAAATGAGAGACCAGACTTGCCAGATACTAGTCTTAAATTGGTTTTTTACGAGAGTCTGCCCAACCCGGAAAGCACGTCACATGCTGTGACATAGTGTCACACACCTCTGCCGAAGACCAGCGAGAAGTGCCAGAAATCACTAGTAAGCAACACATATCAGCAATAGATGGCATACGATGGCGAATAGTGGCTGCTACCAGTGTATGCCACCAGTGTTTGGTGGTGGCCACCACCCGCCGTGTGAATTGATTGTACCAAATACCAGTGGCAACCAGTGTGGCATGCTGAATAGCAATATATACCAACGTGCTATACTGCTTGCCACTGATTTACAGTGGTATTCACCAGTTGCCACTGTGTTACGGTGGATTCCAGTGGACAACGAACGGCGGTGTTCAGTAGCGCCCACGACGATGTGCCCGTATATGGCAGGGACCACCAGCGAACACCAATGACCACCGGCAAACACCGGTGGTTATCGCTGGAGGTTGGCAAACGCCGAAGTTGCAAGTCACGGGCTTATAACTCAAACCTGCTAACGCTGACCCGGTGACTTTCCTGATATGGCTGGAAGCAGTCCCGTATAACTTAAGGGCCGCAAAGTCGTCGCATCTGCGCCTTGTTTCTGATCTCCACTGACCGCATTTTACACTGCTACACCATGGAGCAGAAGCTAGCTAGGATTGCCGACGTTTCAGAGAAAGAGTTCGATTTCATTGTCATCGGTGCGTTGCACATCGTTCTCGCCACATGCTCTCATATGTCTCATCAGTATGCTGCAGGCGGCGGTGTATGTATTCAAATACGAAGTTCTCGCAGTGTGCTGCTCATGTCCCGTTTATCAGACCGCAGGCTGCGTTGTGGCAGCCAGGCTGAGCGAAAACCGACATGTCTGTCGCTTTGT
>NW_006767784.1:0-3676 GCF_000300595.1 Phanerochaete carnosa HHB-10118-sp
CATTTCCCAGTATGCGCGATGCATTTTGTGTACTTCAGTATCAGTTTTAAGATGATGTCCTATTTTTGTTTTGTCATATAGCAGGTGTCCTGCTATGTGCATTTCCTTGAAATTGTATAGATGGCTTGTAAGACCTATAAGGTCATAAACTTAGAAATCACCCTACAAGAGCCAGACTACATTGTATTTGCAAAGTGTAGCTACAACAGAGAGGTAAAAGTAAAGTCTGAGCCCAAAACTGAGGGGCATCCCAACCTTATATCAGGCTGGAATGCTACCCAATAACAAATACAGAAGTGAGCACAAAGAGGACGTGTTTTCAATTGACAAGAGCACCAAGTTACAAAAAAGGAAGGTGTCTACAGTAAATGGGTGCTGAGTTGCACGTCTTACACCTGTCCCTGCAAGTTGAAGTTGCTGGGCTGACAAAGACAAAAACAAGACTAGAACGCGCTCATGTGGAGACAAGGAATGCTCAGTAACTCTGTGGCTTTGTCATCTTTGTACTCAATGAGCTCTAGATTACCATCCAATACTTGACCAGCAATTGACGAAGAGAATATGGGAGGACCCAGAGACAATAAAGTCTTCAGGTCTATTCCTGTCACTCAGGCGTAGATGTCGTCCACAGCTTGCACTTGGCTTAAAGAAAATGCAGTGGTTAGAGTACCAAAGAATTCTTTTATAGTGGACAGTGACATCTTGGAGCCTACTGGGAACACAGTAGTCTCCGAGATAGCTCTGATTCTCGACACAACATGAGTGCTGCACTGAGTGGAGATGACCAAGTCAAGCCATTGCATTGTCAACTCGGTTAATGTGGACTGATGTCGACACACTACGAGGAATACTTCATAGATCTAACTTAAAGGTGACACCGACAGTGGTCTGGCAACAATTGCGTTAACTTGTTCAGCTAGCCCAAATAACTAAGAAGTTTATTAGTAAGTATACTACAATACAAGTAAAGGCTTACCTAGCCCAAATAACCAAGAGGTTGAGATGGGGCTAAGTAGCAACAAAAGGGCCCTATATACTGTTCAGATCTTGCGCAAACCAGGCATTACCTAAGCAATTGTAGCTACGGCGTCTGCTAGTATCTAGGGAACTCGGCAAGAAACAGGAGCCAGTGTGTCATAGCATATGACGTTGTCGGGCTGACAGGAATTGGATGTCCGTTGCTGATCAGACTCGAAGATAGAAGGTCTGGTGGAAATTGGAGCACGGCTGTTACCAAAGAAGCATGATGCAGAGATGAAGCAGCTGCAATGCAAGCGCGTTTGATGTGCTGATGCATGCCCATTGGTGATGCAGTCCTGAGGTGTTAGTGCACGGCTAGGACTTGTATACTGGCGCCAGAGTGCCAACTTTTGGAGGGTCATACAAACATGGAATAAATTGTAGAAAATTAGGAAAAATGGAAAAATAATAGAAGGCCAGGGCTACGCCCACAACATTACCTCCCCCTACAATCAAGACTCCTGATGAGAAGACATAGCCTGTATTCTGCCCAATTCCCACTCAAATTCAGTCGCTTTGGAATTGGTGGCTAGTGTTGAGCTGAAATCAGTGTGTTTGTAAATAGGCTTAAAGTAACTGTGGAGTTTGCTGAAGAAGGTGGTGAAGATCTGTCATGGTGCCGAGGGGTTCTGTTGGTGGAAGTCACGTACATGTTCTTTTGCGTGGACGTCTTTGGCAGGAATCCATTTGTTCACCTTGTCTGTATTCTTTCCATTTGATGAGATATTGGAGCTGTCTGCGATAGATGCATGAGTCCAGAATCTTTTCAACTTCGTATTCTTCCTCATTGTTAACTATGACTGGCAGGAGAGGTATGACTTTGCTCATTCCATTGTCGTGATATGAGCTGAGCCTATCAACATGGAAGATGGGATGAACTTTGAGCCAGTTTGGTAGTTCAAGGTGATAGTCCAGTTTACCAACGACTTCAGTCACAGTGAATGGTCCAAGCTGTCAGAGTCCGAGTTTACAAGTTTGCTGATGAATCAAGATATCTTTTAAAGATAGCCAGACCTTGTCTTCAGCTTTGAAAGAGTGAGGTGAGTTTTTATGAGTTTCGTAGTCAGCCTTCATCTTTTCTTTAGTTTGGCTGAGAGCTGCTTCTGCTTCTTTTTGGATTTGGGCCATGCAATTGAGTTTATCATTCAGTGCTGGAATATTGGAGTGTTTTCTGGCTGGAACAGTGAAATTAGGCCTGTATCCGTAGAGGACTTCAAAAGGAGAGTGTTTGTTACCAGTATGTACTTGTAAGTTGAGTACAAACTTGGCCATAGATAGCCATTCATCCCAGTTGTCTTGGCGTTGTGAACAGAATAGCCAGAGAAATTTAGATATCTTGGCGTTCTTTCTTTTGACTTTACCATTGCCTTCTAGATGGTAGGCTGTAGTTAAATCTGACTCAATACCGAGTCATTTGTATAAACTTTGCATAAAGTGGGCTGCATATTGTGGTTCTCGATCTGAGAAGATTTTGCGTGGAAGACCATGGTGTCTGAACACTTTGTGGAACTGTATCTCGGATGCCCCCTCAGCTGTGAGGGTTGTTCAACAAGGTGCAAAGTGTACTTGATCGCTGTAGTGGTCGATGTAAACAGTGATGGCATCATATTTCCCAGGAGACTTAGTCTGAGGAAGAAGGCCGGCCATATCAACTCTGACATGTTGCCAAGGCCTATTGGGAACTTTTTGTAGTGTGAGAGTTGCTTTAAAATGTTTGGCACCTTTGTATCTCTGACATTTATTGCAGCCAGCCACGTATTGTGCTATGGCGGAGTTCATACCTGGCCACCAGTAGTAGTGGGATACTAGTTCAATAGTCCCATGTTTTCCTGGGTGTCCAGCAGTAGGGGTGTCATGACAGGACTCAATAATTCTGTTACGGAGGGCAGCATTGTTGGATATATAAAGTCTGCCTTTGTAGTAGATGAGTCTGTTATTTTCTTCCCATTCGGTGAGCCCACTGACTAGCTTGCAAGGTCCTTTTGCCCAAAGACTGGAGAGTGCTGTAGAGACTTCATTGTCTAGTGAGGTGACATTGTGAACTTCTTGTTCCAGCAGAGAGCTTGTAATGAATGCTATAGTGGCTAATCATGCAAAGTGTTCTGGGCCAAGGCCTTGCTCGGTGGCATTCTCAAATCTATCATCAAGTAGCACAACCTGCATCTGATTGTCTATGTCATTAGAGATATACTGAGAGCTAGGGCGAGAGAGTGGGTCTGTGATGAGATGTGTTTTGCCAGATTTATGAATAAGCACGAAGTCGTAGTTGGCAAGTTCAAGAGCCTATCAGATCAGACCTGTCGACATGTGAGCCGTTGTGCTGTATGCCAATACTAGAGGTTTGCATGGTCAGTACAGATTTTGAATGGCTTGGGCAATTGTTCGAGGAAGTGACGCCAGTCTCGGAGCACTTTGATCATCTAAAAAAGCTCACAATGTTAATTACTACTAAATAGTACTAATTAACACTAATTAATATAGTAACATTAATTAACTGACTCTCTCTATTATGCTTATGTTTCTAATAGTAAATTAACGCTAATGTAGTAATTCATTCATGAACTGTTCATGAGCTGTTCATTAGCTATTCATTTGATATTCATCAATTGTTATTTGATGTTAATGAGCTGTTATCTTTTGTTAATAGGCTGTTATT
>NW_006767784.1:3779-6666 GCF_000300595.1 Phanerochaete carnosa HHB-10118-sp
ATAGTACTAATTAACACTAATTAATATAGTAACATTAATTAACTGACTCTCTCTATTATGCTTATGTTTCTAATAGTAAATTAACGCTAATGTAGTAATTCATTCATGAACTGTTCATGAGCTGTTCATTAGCTATTCATTTGATATTCATCAATTGTTATTTGATGTTAATGAGCTGTTATCTTTTGTTAATAGGCTGTTATTTCAATATTCTTAGCTTCAAAATCAATGTACCACACTCAAATTTAATTCTATACACATTTCTTATACTATACAACATATTAATTAGGGCTCTAACCATTTTGTTTGTTTCCTGTGTATAAATGTTTATTACCATTTACCGTTTCTGTGTGTGTAAAAAAGTCTTGTAAACTTGGTGTAGCATTTATACACAGTAAACAAACAGTTTCTCTTGTCAACTATAGAAGGTCCTAATGTTATACATTTGCAGTCTTGCTAACAGATTTGACCTGTGGTGAGCTGAAGAGTGTGTCTCACTACTCGTGCATCATCCTCAGGCAGCCTCTTCAAACTTCCAAGGCATAGTGGCTGCATCGAGTGCCAGCTGTGCTGTGGCTGCTGCACATATAGTCGTGACTCACTTTAGAGATATGATAGCAGTCATGCCAATAAAACCCATGCTGAGCATAGTCCAGAGGTGAATATCGCAGAGATTGAAATACTGTATATGTGTTGACTGCTCCACTACATCCAATCTACTATAGACAACTTAAAGCCAGCTCGCAAAAGTGGTGTTATTGGCGCAGCATGCCGCAAGCCCAGGTTTTGTTCAAGAGGGAGCAATAATGGTTTTGTCTTACTCATGGATGACATGCTGCAAGGGATAAGTGATGGTTGACCCTGAAAAAGACATGCTACTGAAGTCTGCACTCATGCAGCAGCTTTCTCTAGGTCACTTCTCAAAGCCTAACGTGAGTACTGTACCTGTATAACTAGTCCAATGGTGGGTGTGACAAGTGACGGTTGACCACCAGTCTAGCAGGGCAATGAGTTTAACCGTGACCTGTGACACCAGTTAAGAATGCGGTGGTCAAACAGTGGTGGTGGCCCAGGCGTGACCCAACAGAACAGCAACACGGACAGGAACAGTAATAGTGCTAGGTGTCTTCTTGTAATTTTTGCACTGCAGGTCCAAAAATATTGAATATTAATTTTAGCAGAAAAAAATGTGGGAAGCGGCGGCACCCCTTGTGGCGACATAATTGCTGCTCTCGAAAGCAGCGGCCGAGAGCTATGTGATGCGTAATGCGCCAGACTGATTGTACAGGTACAGTATACATCATACAACCATGAGAGTACCAAGCTGAGATTTGCACCAGTTGCTAGCCCACTATCTGATGGCGGCGCCGACCTTCTGAATCAAGAGTCAATCTCACATGCTTTCAATAAAGCCAGCTCTGCAGACACTTCCATCGCCGAGTCTGTCCTCGGATACTATGCTACCTCGCAATGCTACCCTCACTGATTGGAACTTTTCACACGCCTTCAACTCTTTGCCACGCTGGGTCCGTTGAGGATATTGCTATGATATCTTGATTTTTGGGTGGGAAGTTGTAGCTGCATCTTCTTGTACATTGAGCGAGCGCCTCCACATGCATCGCAGCCACGCCACTATAGTGTTAGCTTTTGTGCCTCCCTTTTCAGGCTCAAACCAGCACAGAAGGTATTTGTGTCAAGCTATAGGCTTGCACAGTTTTGTTAGAAGCTATTCTGGCACAATTAAATAAATACCCCTGCCAACTGTTTGTTTACTATTTATAAACTGTTTATAAACGTTTAGAACTATTTACTGTGTGTTTGCCAAAAATATTTACATGTAAACTAAACAGTTGAAGCCTAAATATTGATAGCTGTATACAAGTATAATATTCAGAAAAAAATGGCACCAATAAAAATTGAACCCTGATCTTACTACTTTCAAGTTATCTGTTGAAACATGCACACATTGACCACTGAACCATAGAGCTCATATAAACTTTAAACTTCAATGTTTCTATATACACTCAGCTAACAACTTACAAATAATTTCTAAGTGCAATCTAGAAGTTTAACACATATTCACACTTCTAGGTCTAAACACAATTGTTTCCCTTGTATATAATGCTAGATGTACAATGTTTGATACAACTGTCATTTACGAATATAAAAACCTTTAATACATACAGTGGCTTTTTGCAATAGATTATCAACTATTGCTTTAGCTACTGAATTTGCTAGTTAAAATAACATGTTGTTAGCATGCAGATAGTAATAAATAAAGTGCAGAATAAATATGACATTCTATTACACAAATACAGTTGTATATAGCTTATTAGCTAGTACTTAGCCAAAAAAACTATTTGCTGTTCTTGCAATAAAACATAAATGCTAGTCAATGTATATAAAATATGTTAGTGATGTTAAAAGCTGTATATATATTATCTTTTACTTTAAAACTGGCATTTTATTTTACTACTTATATTTATACAATGTATTACTGCAATTTTTGACAATTAGAAGTTCAAAATATAAGATATAAACTTAAAAACTTCTTTCAAATAATTTATTTGTATTGAAAGATGTTAGATGTATTTGAGCCCTTAATTAGCGCTTAAATATCATTTCAATACATTTTAAAAACAGCTTCATTATCAAATATAGTTTAATAAAATGTTACAAATTATACTTGCCTTTATAGCTTATTTTAAATACTAATAACAACTAACTAATGTTACTAGTAATTACATTTTTTTGAATTACAAATACAATAATTAGATCAGAACTAAAATAGTTAACTATAAGAGCAAATAATAAAGATCAGCACAAGTCAAAATTAAACTTATCAACAGTAGCCAAAATAAACAATGTAAAAAAAACTCATTAAAGC
>NW_006767785.1:0-3078 GCF_000300595.1 Phanerochaete carnosa HHB-10118-sp
CGCGCTGTGGTTACTTTCAGGCTGTGGGTTTGATTTCTGCCCGCGCCATTTTTTGGGCTTTCAGTGTCTTAGCCACTCAGAAGCGCCCATGAGTAGTGCTCCAAAATGCTCCTGTAGCACTTTGTAGCATTGTGGACCTAAGTCTTTTTCCTGATGTGCTTGTACTCCAGACTAACGCAAGGTCAATAAAGATGTTGACTTGCATTAACTGTGTGAAGTTAAGGCTGCTTACGAGTTGCAAAAATGACACTGATGATGGACATGTAGTAGTCTGTGATGAAAAGGTTGCCCGTATGAACCATGTATTGAGGGTCCACAAAGATGACGCTTATGACCGCAATATTGAAGATAGCTCCAATCTCCCGTCAGCGATTCGTGATCTGCATTAGTTGAAGACTTTAACTCACTAGGAAAGACAAAATTTCCAACTGCTATCCAGAACAATGTTCTGAGTCGCGACGCCAGAGAGCCTATAATTCAAGGCTCAAGCAGTTATTCACATGTGGTGAAATGGATCTAGAGCCGTACCTTCGGCACCAAAAGTGACTCGTTGGCCATCCCGTCCTCGGAAGACGTGCGCGCTGTACAATTTCCATATAAAAATTGTCAATAGATAGCTATACAGGGTGAACTCAGCCATGTCACCCAGGAGGCGACAGACGAAGACTCACGCGTTGTCGAAGAGCTGCAGTAGGCGTGTTGCTCTGACATACGGAAACTGTCGCCAGCCAATGTTTGCTGTTTCCGTCAGCACACCTGAGTATTGGGCCACCTCACGAAAGAATAACCTCCAGAACATTATCAGGCAGCCTAGCCGAGCATACTTCACAACGACTGGGAAGGCAAAGATGGCAACCAACTTCAACCTCAAAGTGAGGCGAGGCGAAAACACTGTTGCAAGCCGGAAAAATAGCGCCAGTTCGGCTACCCATGGAGCTAGCAAGAGTAACACGAGGAAGGCAGTACTTGCAGACCCGCTCATCTGGACTGTGGGATTTAGAATTTCAATAAGCTGCAAATGTGTGAGTTGATTTGAGTGACCTAAGAGCAAGGACTCCCACTTACAATGATGTAATCACCAAAAGTTGCCACTCCGATGCCCACTAAGATAGAGGCTACATTCAATATAGATATGGGTCGCCTGCGAGTCGTAGGGGTGGAGAACCAGAGGAGCGTGATGAGGACTGGGACAAGCATAGACGCAAAGATTGTGATAATAATAACATAATTTATGGCTGGCCATATAGCTTCTGCGAAAGCCTCGATAATGGCGGCAGCCTCTGGCTGAATGGAGTCTGGGCTGGCTGTCGCAAGGGGAGGAGAGGGCGTGGGTGCCATGAGAGAAAGGAATAACTGCAAGTCTGCTGCAAACAGATACAGTCACCGTATTTATGTAAATGTCCGGCACGTTCATCTCAGATCAGACAGCTGATATGATCGTTGGACGAAGGCTTACCGTGCGCTGTCAAAATGATCGGGGGGCATTGGCCCTTGGACACCTGGTCCAAGGATCAATCGAATGCACTGGATAGCCACAGTCCGTCAGTAACATACCAGGGGAACGGTCAAGTGTGTAATGGACATGGAAGCTATGCAGGCGACTAGCCACATCCCAGTCTGCGCGGGGCGTGGATAACTAAGACACCACTGACGAGCAGAGTGCTTCTGCGATATGCTAGGAATATTTGCACAAGGGAAGAAGGCGCATGCGAATCGTGAGGTGTCCAGGTGTCGAATACCGTCAGGTATATACAGGCCCCGTCGATCATTGCGCCACAATCCTCCCGTGCATAGCCGTTCTCAGGGCTGCCGTGAGCTATCCAGAGCCAATGACGGGTGCAAGTAGTAATGTCCCGAAAACACGCAGGCTTCGGGCCAAACCGTGAGGGGAACTCAAAGGGAGCTCGTCGGCCATCAGCGCAAAGATGTATTGCAGAAACCTCACGAGCCATGAGAGATTTGGAAGCCAGTGGCCTGCCTACATTTGCCGGAAATGCTTGAACCGAAAGGTCGGCAACAGTCTCCGTCGTGGTATAGTATAAGCTCTACGGTGACGGTGTATGCGTATCGCCGTTGCGGTAGTGTAAGCTAAGGAGCATGGCGAAGATGCACGCGCTTTTCCCGTGACGATCTAGGATCTGGAAAAAGACGCCCATGTGCGTGACCGTGGGAAATAGCACGGCCGAGGACTCCGCACCTCTACTTTGCGTCGCTCCTTCTAGTGGGTATGCAGCCCGTGTTCGTGAGCATTGCAACATTGTAAGGCAGAGCATGCATTGGCAAGTCCTAGCGCCCATACAAGTCATCAAGTTATCTGCCCAAGTAGGCACTTGCATCCGCACCTCAAACCTATGAATTCGAACTCCCTAGCACAAAGGCTCTCGAAGCCGGGATATACGGCCGCAAGCATCGCGGGCTTGTAGAGATCGCATAACCGGTTTAGCTTTGCCCAACGAAGCGCCCGCTTCTGGCCCATTTTGAGAAGTTCATCACTGTGCCATCAAAGTATGAGAATACTTATCTAGCTCTCCGACTTGAAGTATAAACGTTATAAACACTCGTCTATTAGCATTTTTCTACAACAGTCCCAGAAGGAATGCGCCTATAACGAATTTCTCGTCATTAAAAGCCTACGCGCTGTTTCAAGGAGTGGCGGTGTTCCAAGGAGCGTTGGTGTTTCAGGGAGTGCCTTAGAATGCCAGGTTAAGTACCTCACCGAGGTGCCCAATCTGCATCTACCCTGCTAATATGTTGGACAAGTTTTCTGTTGCCGTCGCTTTGGTCGCGACGTTTGTGGCATCCCGCTTCTTCAACTACTTCAAGGCCAAGAGGGTGAGCACAGAGCGTCTCTTCATTCCTTTTTGCTGAACGTGGTCAGGACCTGGGACACCTCCCCGGTCTCCGATCCTTGGTTACTCCCATCTCGCCATTCGGTGCAGCTATACCCACCTGCTGGCTCAACCCGGGGCTGAATTGGCAATGGCACTGGCGCCAACAAGGTATCCAGGATTCCAACACACTCACACTCAGCCAAAGATGACTAACCTCGATACCTAGTCTACTCTCGTGCCAGCACGG
>NW_006767785.1:3353-6663 GCF_000300595.1 Phanerochaete carnosa HHB-10118-sp
TCTGTTGCCGTCGCTTTGGTCGCGACGTTTGTGGCATCCCGCTTCTTCAACTACTTCAAGGCCAAGAGGGTGAGCACAGAGCGTCTCTTCATTCCTTTTTGCTGAACGTGGTCAGGACCTGGGACACCTCCCCGGTCTCCGATCCTTGGTTACTCCCATCTCGCCATTCGGTGCAGCTATACCCACCTGCTGGCTCAACCCGGGGCTGAATTGGCAATGGCACTGGCGCCAACAAGGTATCCAGGATTCCAACACACTCACACTCAGCCAAAGATGACTAACCTCGATACCTAGTCTACTCTCGTGCCAGCACGGAAACCATATCAGCGCTACCATACTTATTTGGCCAACCTACAGTTTACACCTCGTCGTTGGAGGTAGCACGACAGGTCGTCTCGACCAAGAGCCAGTTCTTCAAAGAATATAGTACAGTGTTGATTACTTTGTGAGTGTCCTTCATGTTGCTTTATTAAGAGCCATAATTCAATGGCACCGTGCAGAGTATGGGGTCCCAACGTGTTCGCAGCCAATGGAGATGATTGGAAAAGGCACAGACGGATCATCGCACCTGCGTTCTGCCCGGCAACGTACGTAGCCACTGCCTAATATCTGCGTGCATTCACGTTGCAAATTGGCTGTCTCAGTTACGCCGCCGTGTGGGAAGAGACTTCCCGGGTGTTCGATGAGATGGAGGCCGAAGAGGGATGGTTAGAAAGGTCGACTGTAGATATTCCTGCCATTAACAGCTACACATACAAGGTGCGCTCTACGTTTCTCCACCATTAAACTTCTCTCTGACTTAATCGTGGGTGTTAGTTTGCTCTCATCCTCATATCGGCCTGCGGCTTTGGTAATCCGCTAAGCTGGACGGCCCGCGAGTCCTCCCCGGGTAGGATGTCCTTTGCCACGGCCTTGGAAATTATTTCGAAGCACCACATTGCACGAATCCTTTTGCCTCAATGGGCATACAATCTCCCCATCAAGTGGTGTGTGTCCCAGTGATTCTACCGCGTCGTGTCGGCTGACGTTTTTGATGACCTTTCAGGATACGGGATCTCAGTACGGCGGTCGATGCAATGAATCAGTTCATGCGGGACATGATCAATGAGCGTCGCAGAGATTTAACTTCTGGCCACGTCAACCACAAAGACATTCTTACGCTCATGATAAAGTCCAATGAAGGAGAGGACAAGTTCATGATGGACGACTCTGAGCTAGTGAGAGATACTCTCGTGTTTGCTTAGGTCTGATTTACGCTTTCTCTCAGATCGGAAACACATTCATTCTACTCCTTGCGGGTCATGGTACGTCATATGTGAACTCTTGTACGAGGAGGCTATTGACACATCGCAGACACTACGTCCAAAACCCTTAACGCAGCTACTGGGTTCCTCGGTCTCTATGAAGATTTCCAAGAGGAGGTTTATCGCGAAATCATGAAAGTGATGCCTACTGACGCCGACGTCGTTAGTATTGCCAAATTATTGCTTAGCTATCCGGAGTCTCATGTTTCTATACAGACTTTTGAGAACTCGGCACGTTTGACCAAGGTTCGCTCATGCTTTTTGGAGGCATCTCGCTTGTTCCGTAAGGATACTCCTCCCCTATATAACCTCAACAATACGCCCGCTGACTCTTATATCAGCTGCAGTACAGATGATGATACGCGATACTACTGAGGATGTGGTGTTATCCAACGTTGGACCCAACAACGACGGACTTCTACCTCTCAAGCGTGATACGCGTGTTGTGGTAGACTTGGTTGGCCTGCGTACGTCACCCATCAGCCCGAAAGTGGAACGCATGTCCTAATGCCTTACTTCCATCTGCAGACTACAACCCTCACTTGTTCCCAGACCCTGAGGCGTTCAAACCGGAGCGGTGGTACGACGCTCATGATAACGACCTCATAACGTTCTCATTTGGCTCTCGTTCATGTATGCGCTAGTTCTTCGTCTTGGCTAGTTCTGACACGTCATATTCTGCAGGTATTGGCCGCAAGTTTGCGATCGCGGAAGGCGTGTGCTTCCTATCCAAACTGCTCAGGCACTGGAAGGTGAGGATTATCACGAAAGAAGGCGAGACTAGGGAAGAGTGGAGACGACGAGTGATGCGCGGCTATATGGACATGAACTTAGGAGTACGCGACGTGCCCATTCGTCTGGTGAGAAGAGAATAACGGATCGCTATGCGGTACCTACTGTGCCTATTTCTGCCCCAGTTCATGCTCAATTATTCATCATACCATAGTGTTCTGGACGGGAAGAGCTTGTAGAACTACTCTATACCGCGCCGATCTAAGTTCAGCCGACCTAGATTTGGCGGGCTTAGTACTGAGTTGCTGCGTACTTGAAGGGCAAGCTGGATCACTAAGCGAGAAGTTCTTTCTACATTTGTTCGTGACTCGAGCGAACGGCAGTCAGCGTTGTGCGAGCCCGAGTGAAATTGGATCGTGAGTTGGACTTAGGGGTTCGTGTACAAGGGTCTGGATCCGGACTTTGCCACTGTGAGCTTTTATATTCACCTTAGCAATGTGAGAGCATTTGCCTCGAGACAAGTACATACGGCTTAAAAATACAGAATACTTCACAATCACAATATCCCTACCAGCGCCGAGACCATTGTCACTGTTGCGGCTGCCCCACCTGGACGAGCACTGTTGGTGGAACCGCTTCCCTTCGCGATTTTGGTCTCTCAATGTCTGACCAGCTTGAGTTGTACGTTTTGTCTGGCGCGTACTGCAATAGCTCCTCGCTGGGAGGCTCGAGGCCGGCGCGATCCGCGTTAGAATGCTTTGTAGAGGCAGAAGCGGTCTCTGGTAGCTGCCCAAGCTGCCAAGTCAACGGAATAGACTCGTCCTTCTTGATGGCCGTGCTCGTGCTCCAAACTAACGCAGGGTCAGCAAACATATCGACCTCCATCGACTGCGAAAAATTGCCAAGGCCGCTTACGAGTTGCAAAGACGACACCAATAATTGAAAGATAGTAGTCCGTGATGAAAAGGTTGCCCGTGAGAGTCGTATACTGAGGGTCCACGAAGATGACGGTTGTAAGCGCAATATTGAAGATAACTGAGAGTTCCTGTCAGCAACCCGTGAACTACATCAGCTAGTGGACTTACCGGGAAAGACAAAGTTTCCGACCGCTATCCAGAACAATGTTCGGAGTCGGGATGCCAGAGAGCCTATGATGCAAGGTTTAGCCAGTTATTCACTTGTGGTAGAATGGAGCCTTACCACCTGCACCAAAAGTAACTCGCTGGCTATCTTGTCCCTGGAAGATGTGCGCGCCGTACAGTTTCCAGATAAAA
>NW_006767786.1:0-6535 GCF_000300595.1 Phanerochaete carnosa HHB-10118-sp
CCCTCACGAACAGCCAGTCGATGGCTCGCCTCGCTGATGCGCTTTACGAACTCCTCCGTGGCGAGACTTATCAATAACACTGCCTCTCGAGACACCATAGGCAGTTCCTACTCATTGCCGCTGCCATTAAGCCTTCCTCAAGGTAGCATGATGGAACAGACGTGCCTTATCTGCTTTGAGTACGCGTTGCATGCGCGACACAGGAAAGAGCGACTTGCCCGGCTCGCGTGCCAGCGGCTCAGTGGGCTTGGGCTTCCGCTTCGTTCTCTCCGCGGGTACGTTTTCATCTGGCACGCCTGGTGCTGGCCGTTCCTCTGTGGCTTCTGGATCAGGCGAGGCGACCTGGAAGTCCTCTACATGGTGCATCTCGGCATCCGTGTCCATTGAGACGCCGTGTTCGTGCTCGTGGTCAGACATGGGGGTTGAGAGTTCCGGAACTTCCGATATGTACAAAGAGGGTGGGAGAGGCTAAGCGTGACGAAACTCTGTGAGGGGCGCGTCATGTCACGCGGTCGCGTGCGTGACTGCGAGCCGAGTGATCGCTTGTTCTGATGTCTGCAAGTTGTCCCTACCCCTCCCTACCCTCACGTTTGCGAATAGCATATTAAGCCAGCCCTCAATTATCAACATCTGTCATTTTGCTCATAACTTCCCCAGTATGCACTAAGGCTGGCATCCCTGCCATGTATTGTCGTGATACGACGACTGGGCTGCGCGAGCGCGAACTGGCGAGTGGCACGCGGGCATGATCTAATACACACGGTGTTAGTCTGAGTGCGAAGGGAAAGAGCACGCTGTATAGCTATGTACCTAATACACACGGTGTTAGCTAGACAGGGGTCCGGTGAGCATACTACATAATGCGCAAGGGCGACGAAGGAGACTTACTCTGAGTGCGAAGGGAAAGAGCACGCAGAGTGGGGATGCGAGAGGAGTCCTTATATACTAAAAGGAAGCAAAATTGAAGGTCTGCTAGAATGGGGAAGCCTGCCATAAAGAGGTCCGTGCGTGGGAGCACTACATATGATTGTCCAATCACTATCTACGTATTAGCAGCGCCTAATCTAAGATGTCCACCTTAAGTCCATGCTGGGTGGAACGCCGAGCCAGAGCCACTAGGCGCTTCAACACTCCCCCTTGGCGAGGCGATACGGAACGAGGCCAAGAGACTGGGTGTGACGGTTGTGTACCTCAGCCGGTAAAGGCTTTGTGAGAATATCAGCCGGATTGTCGACACCGGGAATCCTAACAAGTTCGATCAGACCTGCTTCGAATTGCTCGTGAACAGCGTGAGCTTTGACGCGGGTGTGTTTCGTGCGATGCTTGACGTTGGGTGACTGGGCAGCATCAACGACAGATTTGTTGTCGCAGTGGAGAGGGACAGGCTTCGCGAGTGGGTGTTCGATGTACTCAGCGAAGATTTCGAGCCACTGTAAATGTCAGACTGCTTCGTCGGCTGCGAAGTACTCTGCGTCGAAGGTGTCTCGAGCCACAGAGCGTTGCTTGCGAGAAGACCAACTGGTCGCGCCTCTACCGAGTTTGTAAACCCAGCCGGATGTTGAGACGGAGTTGTCCTTGTCGTTCGCGAAGTCTGCGTCGGTGTAACTGAGCAAACGGCTATCGGTCTCGTCGTTCTGACCTAGATAGAGTCGATAGTTGGAGGTGCCGCGGAGGTACTTGAGAACACGATAGGCGGCAGCTACGTGCTTCGGTGAAGGGTTTGCCTGATATTGGCAAAGTCGGGCGACGGCGAAGCCGATGTCGGGGCGAGTCCCGAGCATGGCGTACATGAGTGAACTGAGGAGTGAGTGGTAGAGTTTGATGCGGTCTTGTGGACAGTCCGCGGGGTCTTCCTCGTTCTTCTCGAGTATGATGTCAGTGCCGAGTGGTGTGGATGCGGGGTTGCAGTCTTCGTATCCGAATTGTTTGAGAACGGACTCGATGTACGTTTCCTGGTCGAGGTATGTAGCTCGACTCTCCCTATCCCTCGTGACACGAATGCCGAGGTGGTACTTGAGTTCGCCAAGGTCCTTGAGTTGGAACCTTTCCTTCAATGCCTCTTTCGTTTGTTGGATGAGATCGAGGCTGTTTCCCATCATAGTTAGGTCGTCAACGTAAACCACTAAAATTTGAGTGGATCCCCCTCGTTGACGGCGAATGAAGATGGATACGTCGCCGGCATCGTGGCATGCGAATCCAATGTCCTCGAGACAGGCTTTGAGCATGAGGAACCATGTTCGTCCCGCTTGCTTTAACCCGTATATTGCTTTCCGCAGGCGGCATACTTTGCCTGCGTTCGTTACGAAACCTTCAGGTTGCTCCATGTATAGCTCCTCGTCGAGTTCTCCGTTCAGATAGGCTCTATCAAAGTCGATCTGATGGATTTCCCAGTCCTGGATAGTCGCTAGGGCGATGAGGTATCGCCAGGATTCCAGACGGGCGACGGGAGCGAAGGTGTCTTCATAGTCGATGCCTTGAACTTGCGTGAACCCCTTGGCTACGAGCCTTGCCTTGTAGCGATCCACTTCTCCGTTCTTGTTGCGCTTGACAACGTATACCCATTTGCACTTGATCGCCTTGCGACCCTTTGGTAGGTCAACAAGTTCCCAGGTGCCTTGTTCCAGGAGGCCGGTGACTTCGGCCTGCATGGCAGTCATCCACTCCGCTGAATCCGGTGCATCGGCTGCTTGTTTGTAGGTCCACGGCTCTCCAGCGATGGAGGAGTCGCCTACGATCGCAGCGATGTCGCCCGGTTCCTTGCCTGTGTTCAGTGCTTCCTCGATGTCTGCTTCGGTCGCTCCGGGCCAAATACTCGTCCATTTCTGAGTTGCTTTACGCTCGCGGGTACCGCGGCGGACACCTGATGACGTCGTGGCGTGCTCAGGATTGGTGAAGGGATTGTAGTCCCACGAGGTAGTGTTGGGATTTGGCTGGAGTGGCGGAGGGGCGACGACGCGAGATGGTGAGGCTTTGGCCTTGCCTTTGAATTCAGGCTTGACCGGTGCACTTGGTGGGATTGGCGGTGCTGGATACAACTCTGTTCGAGGTGTAAGGCGTGGTATCTGGGATGCTGTAGGCGGTTTTGGTGTGGTGGGTTGAGTAGGAGGTGGTACAGGCTGTGGCGGCTGCGTAGGAGCCGGTGGCGTGTTAAGGGGTGGTAGTTCGAGTTTGACAGATGACGGCAGCGTAGATGTAGATCCGGTCGGTTGTGTCGAGGACAGTGAGGGTAGGAGTTGATTGGGGAAGATCGACTCGTCGAATATCACATCGGTACTCGTGGTGATCTTTCTGCTACGTTTATCCCATAGACGATAACCTTTAGAATTCGTCTTGTAGCCGATAAACACTAGGCTCTCAGCGTTAGCATCGAGTTTCTTGCGTTTATCCCTGGGTATATGGCGATAGGCCTGGCAACTGAAGACTCGGAAGTGGGACACGTCCGGTGTGGTGCCAGTGAGTCGTTCCAGGGGCGTACGCCATGCAATGGCTTTCTTAGGGCCTCTGTTGCGTACGTGCACAGCTGTGCAAACAGCTTCTTCCCAGAATCCGTGTGATAACCCGGCGGTTTGTAGCATCGACTTAGCGGCTTCTACAAGCGTGCGGTTCATGCGCTCAGCTTTTCCGTTTTGCTGTGGGGTACCAGGTATCGTGCGCTCGTGGATGATCCCAGATTTCTTCAACAAGTTGATGAACTCGTTGGACTGGTATTCACCCCCTCGATCTGACCAAAAGACCTTGATGACCGTGTCAAACTGTCGCGCGACGAGGGCTACGAAGTCTTTGAACGCGGAGAGGAACTCATCCTTTGTTCGTAGATAGTAGATCCATGTGACGTCGGAGCAGTCGTCGATGAAGGTAGCGAAGTATCGGTGGCCCGTGATGGACACCACCGACATAGGTCCGTCGAGGTCAGAGTGTATGAGGTCGAAGGGTTTGTTGGCGCGTGAGGTGGACGATGTGGGGAATGTACGCCTGTGTGCTTTGCCCAAGACGCAGCCTTCGCAGGGATGCGAAGGTTTATCCATATCGGCGGCGATGAGGCCTTTGACCGGAGAGGAATCAGTAGCGGCGAGCTTGCGTACTGCCTCCCAGTTTAGGTGACCAAACCGGTGATGGATAATGTCGAGCGAAGTGGCGTTGTGCGTGGAGACCGCGACAGATGGTGGAGGTGGAGTAAGGTCCAACCAATACTGACCGCGGGACTTAGTGCCTATGCCAAACGTGGTGTTACCACGCTTGATTTGGGCTCGTCCTTTCCCAAAGACGAGTTCGAAGCCTTTGTCTTCGATGCATGAGACGGAGATTAGCCGTCTGGACATTGCAGGGCTGTAGAGAACGTTCTCTAGCCTGATGTTTACTGGTTTGTTATCGACGAGTGTAGTGCCCTCGACAACTCCTGAACCGAGCGTGCTTACTTGCGTTTTCGCCTTGTCTGCTAGTGTTGCGTATGTAGGCGACGCGAATGCGGTGTACTCAGCGAAGTCGTTCAGGTCGTTCGTAATGTGTCGTGTACAGCCGGAGTCTAACATCCAGCGTTTCACACTGTGGAGATACCAGGAAGCGGAGTGAATTTCGGCCTCGGGAGCAGCGGCTCCTTCAGCGGTGACTACATGTACAGATGCGTGACCAGTACTACTACCGGACGGATTACTTTTACCGTCCCGGGCTTTACCATTGCTGCCCTTCTGCGCCTCTTCGGCGGCGGCCTTTTTCTTTCTACAGTCCTGCTCGTAGTGGCCTTTGTAGTGGCAGAAGTTGCACTTGCCCTTCTTGCCGTCAGGTTTGCCAGCTTTGGCTTTGCCTGAGGTAGACGCCTTCGGTGCATGGAAGGCGGCGACGTTGGTGGAGGAGCTGCGACGTTTCGCTTCGTCGAGGAGACGGTTGCGGATGTCGTCAAGCTTCAAGTCGGCGGGCTTGGTGACTGCGAGGATGGGCTCCACGACGTTGTTGAACGAGTCGGGGAGGGCCGTGAGCAGGCCGAATATCTGCAGGAGCTCCGGGGTTTGGAGGATCCCGGAGGCGCTGACCTCTTGCCAGAGTCGGGCGCGTTCGTCGAGTTGGGCAGCGAGGTCATCGCTGTCCGTGATCGCGTGCGAGAAGTACGCACGGAACTTGACGAATGCCGACATGGTGGTGGAGGCGGCGTAGTTGTCCTTCAGCTTCTTCCACAGCGCGGCGGCTGTGATGTCCACTGGGTTCGCGAGGTGCAGGAGCTCGTCGCCGAGCGTGCTGAGGATGTGGAACCTCGCGTATGCGTTTGTCGTCTCCCATGCTTCGATGTCTGCAGCGGAGACGGAGCTGCTTGGGACAGGGGCTCTCTCGGTGCCGTCGACAACCTTCCATGTGCGTGCAGCAATGAAGTACTGCTGCATCATCAGGGACCAGCGTGGGTAGTCGCTGGAACCTTTGAGCTTCCCGATCGCGTCGAGTTTCATCGACGGCGGACTGGTGGCTGACGCGAACGCGGAGGCGGAGGACATTGTTGTCGTGCGGCGGGGTGCGGTTGACGCGGATTGAGAGGGTGTAGTAGGAGCGGCGGGAGTGCGACGTGTAGGACGGGGTGCAGGTGCAGGTGCAGGTGTCGGTGCAGTTGGTGAAGGTGGGCGTGATGCAGATGGGCTAGACATACACTAGAGTACGACTCTAGTGTGCGTGTGTGCGATGTGGAGTAACACTTGGGGTAAAGACCCTGAGGTGTTATGGAGCTAATGTGCGGCTGGTGCTGGATCTCTCCGAGTGAAGACTCATGAGGGATGGAGGGTAGATGGGGGCCAGTTACAAGCCGGGGCTCATAACCTATTGTCGTGATACGACAACTGGGCTGCGCGAGCGCGAACTGGCGAGTGGCACGCGGGCATGATCTAATACACACGGTGTTAGTCTGAGTGCGAAGGGAAAGAGCACGCTGTATAGCTATGTACCTAATACACACGGTGTTAGCTAGACAGGGGTCCGGTGAGCATACTACATAATGCGCAAGGGCGACGAAGGAGACTTACTCTGAGTGCGAAGGGAAAGAGCACGCAGAGTGGGGATGCGAGAGGAGTCCTTATATACTAAAAGGAAGCAAAATTGAAAGTCCGCTAGAATGGGGAAGCCTGCCATAAAGAGGTCCGTGCGTGGGAGCACTACATATGATTGTCCAATCACTATCTACGTATTAGCAGCGCCTAATCTAAGATGTCCACCTTAAGTCCATGCCGGGCGGAACGCCGAGCCAGAGCCACTAGGCGCTTCAACACCATGGCTGCCACTTTCTAACATAGCTGAAGGGTGACGGGGACACAGTTAGCACCTAATCGCATCTCCCCAAAACGCGCAATCGTGTCGGTCGTCGTGCAGAGCAGCCAGCGGAGGGCCCGAACTTTGATGTGCACGTTGATGCCTGAACCGTGAGGGTGGTGCTACCGACAGCCTCTGAGGGCGTGACGACTTGCGTGGCCGGCTGATGGCCTCTTACAGTGCTTGCACCCACACTGGAATCCGACTCATCCGAGAGCAGCCGACTCGCAATCGTTGTATCGCGTCAAGGCTT
>NW_006767787.1:0-6509 GCF_000300595.1 Phanerochaete carnosa HHB-10118-sp
ATTGTAATCAGAAACTCGTAAATTATCAGGCCTGAGGGACAGATGTGTGTGAGCGACGCAATGGGAAGCAAAGAGTGTACTTGCACACGGTAGCCGTGGTAATATGACCCCACGTGGCACTGAAAGACGACGTATGAGTATTAGCCAGTTAAGTACAAACAAGGGTGCCGCTTGCTGTGAGTAGGCTAGGAGAAGACCTTCGTCTGACTGTACCGGCATAGTCAACGTGGGGAAGCGGGAATGCGAGCTGTGTCGAGTGTAGGCTGCTATTTGCGAAGTTATGAGCAACTTGGCTGGTCGCCTATCAGCACTTGCTTTTTTGTAACTATTTCCAGATGTACGACCCTTGCCAGTACCGTCTCATTAAAGATTGCGAGGGGCTTCTGAAAGCGCTGGCATCGTAGAAAGTGGCCCCGTTTTGAGCGAAACTATACTAAAACAGTACAGAGGTCAGGTGTTAACCTTCTGAGGACGTGAAGGCCATTTACATCCTCGAAAGCAGCGGGATACAGGACTTCCGTAACGCCCACTTTCCCCGTTCGTGCTATTCGAATGTCGCCCATAACAATTCCTGCGCATGAAATTAGAGGGCTTTATATAACACCGGAGACTCTTTTATCACTAACATGGCTTGTTATCCGATGTAAGATAGAGCTTTCAGGCTTTCAAGGCTTTGGAGTCTGCGCCGGAATACGGGCCACAGCGATGGCCAGGTTGTGCATTGGAGGAGGCGCTTGATGAGTCACGTGGCCTGTCGTCCGAATTCCGGAAAAAGAAGGTGTTTTGGATTGGGAAGGCGCTCTTCTACATTTTACATCAGCAGCAGACCCGCTCAGCGTGTGCATTGAAGCGCGACTAATACGAGGTATGTGTTCATCGCATTGGCGCGTCAGCTCTGGCCCCGTACGTATGGATGTGTGGATAGAGGACTTCCTTCAGCTCTTTACCGACACCTCCGACATGATGTTTGCCAACCATCCACTTTGTTCTTCCCAAGTGAAGCGTCTTTTTGCAATACTTGAGCCTATTCGACAGCTGGAGCTGTGCAAGCGTTCCGCCCTCTCAGCGATAACAGATGGAGGCCGGGTGAATGATTGGACTGGTTTGCCTTCGCCAGGCTTAGGCTTGTCAGGACTGCAAGCCAAGCCCCACACTATCGAACACCATAAGCCAGTAGCTTTGAGCGGTGGTTCCTATGGCTGATTATTCAGGTGCCATAGATCTGCTCTGGTCCACCCATTCCTCCGTTGCTGACATCAGGAAGCAGCCTGAGCATCTGGCTACACAGCAATGGCGTCCGTTACCACGAGCGACTGGCACCCAGCCGTATCTACCCTTGTCGCGGAGCATACGAGTGGGGCACAGGAGCATGCGGTCGCATTTAGCGGCAGTGCACAGCTGGACGCTGGCTAAAGTGTGTCCTGTAGCCTGGCTCGTCGGGTCCAGGAGCATCGAAGGGCTGAACGTGGCAGCGACTCCATGCCACCGGAAGTGCATGCTAAAGCGTACGGCAAATTTTCAGCGCTGAGAGTTGCAAGATTCAGTATCACACCAAAGGCATGTGCAGACGATAAAAGCGAGAATGACGAAGGACAGACATCGTCGGATTGCTCCGCTTGCCAATGATCTCGGACACTCGTCTGGGTATGTGCGCTCCATCTCGTGAGCCGTAAAGCGACCATCTGGAATAGCTACCTATTTGCTATGTAAAGGTGCGCGGAATGCATGCATTCACATTATGCCGAGCTCGACAGCACACTGCCCAACTGGGATCGCTCGATACCGTAAGCTCCGAGTCCCCTGCATGCATAAATAATAAGTGACGCTATCCGCCTGAAACATAGCATACTACAAAGTGCAGCTCAGTCATCGACGCCCGCTCACGCTTCTGCACTGATATCAAGACGTCCTTCATCGTACACTCCCGCAGCATCGTCCTCTTCGTCACAGGACTCGTCGCTCCAGCCATCTTGCAGAGTCCCTCCAATGTTGCCCAACAGATCCTCTGGCGTTCTGAACTGGAGTGTCGACTGACCCTGCCGTCGATCACTCGTGTGCATGGAATAGTCCGATGCTTCCGAGCCGGTCGTCCGGAGGTTGATCATGAAGCGGCTGATGAGCACCGAGGGCTGCGTAGCAGATCTATGAGTATAACACGGGCCAACGGAATGTAGGATACACACCATGTTGGTCGTTAGCATGCTCACGAGTGGTATAGATAAGTTCTTAGGCCCGACGTCAGTTATCTACCGACGTGCTCACGTCAGGGACGTACCGCAGAGAAGTTATCGTTTAGTAGTTGAGCTATGTTTATCGCTAGCAGAGCTCTATGTTCATTCTCGTCAGTAAGAATTCCTTCTAATGCGGCTGTCTCATCACGCTCACATGAAATAGAGAGTTCCTAAATGGGTAGCTGCTTATGAGCAGGAGAAAATTTCAAGGCGCGCAGAGGATTACTGACCATCGCGTAACAAACACGTCGTTAGCGAGACCGTCATGTTGAGGCGGCGGGTAGCCAACCAGTTTCCGAGCGTTTTCATCCACGTTAAGATGAGAACGATCGCGTCGGCGAGGATAAGTGAACCGCGTGCGACATACGTGACTGCGAGCGGGTTGCATCAGTGTCCCTGGGATGTTAGAATGCTCTGACCGGGGAACGTACGTCTATATATTGCGAAAACTTAGTATTAAAATAGTGAATCAGCAAGTATGTGCACCAACATGCTGTGTGTTCGTGCAGAGAATATGATCTCCTCGTTGCATGTCGTTCCGGTGAGTGGGTCCATGAATGATACGTACTTCGACTCCACCGCTTGATACTGCGTAGAGGCGTCAACCAGAAGACACGAGAGGTTCGAGCGGAGGTATTACGCACTAGATTTATCGCGAACGGCACCATGCTTAGAGCGAACACCGCCAACGACCAGACATAGCTCTTGTTCCAGATAGCGAAGACACGCAGGGCAGAAAAGACTAGCATGTAGAGGTCAATAAGGATTTATGATTCGAGCACACTGCGTAGGGCGTACGAGCGATCTGAAGAAATTGAATGAGGCTGAATATCCAGACCATGATTTCGAGTGGTGTGCAGCTATGCCAGGCTCCGGTAAGTAACCAGTAACACACGGGCCACAGATAAGCTGTGCTTACTCCTGTAGCAAAGCATTGTTACGGATTGGACATCGTTAAAGACATTTAATGCTTACGTTCGAAGTTGACGGCACAAGCTGCAGGGTAGCCGCGAGGAGTATACACCACCGCACCGAGCCGAGCAGCACGGCCGGTGCAGTGACAGGTCTTTGCCACACAATCCTAACCTCGTCGCCGATTGTAATGAGAATCTCGTATACGACGAGGGCTGAGAGACAGACAGCGTGTAAGCGATGCAACGATAAGCAGAGGATGTACTTGCACACGATAGCTATGGTAATGTAATCGGCCGTGGCACTGGAAGAGGAAGGTATCTGTATGAGCATTGGGCCGTAAAGTGCAAATAGGGATGACGCGTACAGCTGCGAGTAGGCTTGAACAAGAGCCTGGTTAGACTGCGTCGACATAATCAGCACGAAGCGAGAAAGTGGGTTGCATTGGGGGTAGGCTGCCACTTGCGCAGTTTATAGGCGACTTGGCTGGTTGTCTGCCAGCATTCATGTTGGGGTCGCTTCCGCGTGTGCGACCCTTTCCAGTGGCATTTCGTTAAAGATTGCTGAGGGCTGCTGAACGCACTGGTACTGAAGAGGCAGTGTGTAGACTCGAATACAACTTGGCCTCATTGCGAGCGAAGCTATGTTGAAGCAGCAAAGAAGTTTGAGATCAGTGCCCCGAGGCGATAAAAAGCTGTTAGCATGCTTGAGAGCGGCAGAAGTACGATCTCCGTACCGTCCGTGTTCCCAGCCAGCGCTATCAGCTCCGTCAATGTCGTGTCCAACTCTGACATATGCAATCAGATTGATTTGCACTGCATCAAAGGCTCTGTAATCACCCCTTGTTATCCGATGGAAGATGAAGCTTCCGAGCCTTCGACGTCTACGCCAGAATACAGGCGCGTGACAGCGACGGCCGGGAAATGCCCAGGAAAAAGCGCTTGCTGAGTTGCGTCGCCTTGTCCAGAAGAGGAAGGTGTAGTGCTTTAAATCAGGAAGACGCTCCACTTCGATTTTCCATTCTGACAGCACGCCTGTTGTGACCTCATCGCGCCGACGCGTCAGCTACGTCCTTCAGCTCAAGGCCTCAACGGCACCTCCCGCCCCGTGATCACTACTGTACCCGTCCGCTTTCCTCTTCCCTGAACGAGTCGCCTCCTTGCAACACGTGAGCCCATCAAACACTGAAGGAGCTGCGCGGATTTTTCCAGGTTCCAGTCGCCCCTTCAACGGCACCATATAGCGGCTGATATTCCCCCGAGATGCTGTGTGAAGCCTCGTCGATAGCCTGATGCTAGCGCTACATATGGACAGAATATTACGAGCAGTGGCCATACTTCTTACAAGATACGAGCGAGCCAAGGCGGGATGGAACGTGAGTTCCAGGGTCGCGTGTGACCTTCAGGACTTAAGCGCTCTCTACCGCGACGGCTTGCGAGATCACAGGCGGTCTCGTTCACAAGGATGGCATAACTGTTTGTCATGTTAATTATGATGATGAAGCAGTGAGACGAATACGAGGTGGAGAGACATGCCGCACTTTGAAGGCATGCCCTCACATGCTTCCTGGGATATGCAACAGTCATCCCTCCAGGAAAAGCGCTACGAGCCAAGGCGTACCATCAGCGAAAGTTCCAACTCGCGAAAATCAAGGTTGATAGTGCTTGCGTGACAGTAGGGGTGTTCAAAGTTCGCGCGCAAAACCGATTCACGGCCGCTTCAAGAGTCGTTTCGAACGAAGTGAAACGCGACTGAAGCGCGTGTGGACTTTGAACACCCCCGATCACGAGGAAGTAAACTCGAAGTGCTGGCGGCGCGAGGGACACATCCGCCTCATTCCTAATGGTCTATATACACTCCATTATACCTGTAGCGGGGCTCCTGCATGCTCTCAGGGAGCGAAGATGCCTCCAAAAAATTACCCATTGGTATGCACCATGAGGTGGCCGGGGAATGCTTGTATGGGGACACGCTTTTCATCGTAACACGCAGAAAATAAGTAGCAAAATATGAATATAAATTGATCCCACTGTCACTACTCTATGTGCATGGGGCTATTACAAAATTGATGCAAATGGCACAGGAGGAGGGGGAAGAGGAGGGTGCCAAGGACGGGGCGAAGCAGGTTGGTCCGGAAAGCGAGCTTGAATCGAGCAAAGGGCAGCGTGCGAAGCGGCTCGGGAGCCGCTTCGACGGACGACTTCGATTCGACACGATTCAGCACGATTCAGCCCGAATCGTCGCTTCAGGACCCCGAAACCGCGCCGCTTCGAGTTTCCGTTTCATCCTCTGAATCGCCATCAAAGCGAGTCCAAAGCGCGTTCAAAGCGAACTTTGAAGAGTTATAAGCCCGTGACTTGCAACTTCGGCGTTCGCCAACCTCCAGCGGTAACCACCGGTGTTCGCCGGTGGCCATTGGTGTTTGCCGGCGGTCCTTGCCATATACGGGTGCGTCGCCGTGAGCGCTTGTGAACACCACCGTTCGTTGTCCACTGGAACCCATCGGAATACAGCAGCAACTGGTGAATATTGCTGTGTATCAGTGGCAAGTAGTGGGGTATGTTGGGATATACCAGTGTTCAGCATGCCATGCTGGCTGCCACTGGTATTTGGTCTGGTCGATTCACATGGCAGGTGGCAGACACCACCAAACACTGGTGACATCCACTGGCAGGCAGCAGCCACTATCCATCAACATATGCTGTTTATTGCTAGTATATGTCATTGAATAATAATTTTTTGCATTTTTCACTGGTCTTTGGGCAGAAGTGTGTGACATTGGGCCATGGTGTGTGACTTGCTTTCCAGGTTGGGCTAACTCTCATGAACAAATTGTTTTAAGACTAGTATCTGGCAGGTTTGGTCTCATGCTTTGTGCATAGATGGCTTATATTACACATATTCTCACTCAGAGAATATACATTTACCTGAGAATCACAACAACAAGGTTCATAGCTGTTGAAATATTAATGTGACTGCTGGCAGCCTGCCCCCACTGCCTGATAGCTCATTCCTGAGCTTATAGAAAGTTTATAAAAAATCTCAGGAGCCTCTAACCAGGTCTGTGTAGTATAATATGCTTCAAAGAGTTACTTACAGCTGCTTCCACTTGGGGACACATCTGGCAATCAATTTTACACACCTTTTGCACTCAGACAGTGTACTGTGTAGAGACACTTCAGTGAGAGCTGAGTTCTGGGATAGTGCACAGTTCAGAGGAGAATAGGCATCTATACAGATGCCAGTGGCTAAGCATTTATTGAGCCTATTACAGAAGATATTTGTATTTATATTGGTACTTGAATAAGCCATTGGCTTCGAGCATGTTTATACAAATCGCTGGTGATGTGTGCCAGTAGCCGGTGG
>NW_006767788.1:0-6506 GCF_000300595.1 Phanerochaete carnosa HHB-10118-sp
GGCACTCTTGACCTACGAGATTTTATGCGAATTGACACCAAGAACTTCCCCTCTAATCCTGGTGACCACGCCCCCGACGGGCTGAAGCAGGCTCTCCAAGAATCTCGCGAAGCTCTCGGACCTCACAATATCCGAGTGTTCTATCTGCATGCGCCAGATAAGGCAGTCCCTTTCGAGCAAACTCTCGCCGCTGTAGACGAGTTACATAAATCTGGTTACTTGTGCGTCAGTGTACCCTCGCTGTCGTACGTCCGAGACTGACGGGCCCATAGTGAGGAATGGGGAGTCTGCAACTTCTCGGTGTCTGAGATGCAGGAGATCCTGGTCATCTGCAAGGAACACGGATACATCCAGCCTACCGTGTTTCAAGGCGCCTACAATCTCATCGACCGTGCCTTCGAGACCGCTATCATCCCCCTGTTGCGCCAGCACCGCATACGCCTTGCGGCGCACTCTCCCCTCGCAGGCGGATATCTCACGGGCAAGATGCTTCCAAGAAGCCAGCAATCTTCACCTTCAGAGATTCTGAGTCACTTCGACCCATCTTGGGGGCCGTCGTCATATTACACGAAACGCTACCTCCCCATGGCGCCTGCGCTTGCCGAATTGCAAGCCTTCGTGGCTGAGCGCGGGTTGACGCTGCGTGAGGTTGCGTACCGCTGGCTTCAGTATCACAGCGCAATGGCACCGGAGGACCACGGATTGGTCGTCGGCGCGAGTAGCCTTGAACAGCTCGAGAGTACAATTCTAGACTGCAAGAAAGGCCCGCTGCCTGACACTGTTGTGCAGGCGTGCAACGAGACCTGGGAGAAAGTCAAGGAATTCTCCAAGGATTCATGGGAGCCTTGACAGTCGAGTCCATCTTCCCTGTGGTAGAATTGGGATTTTGTGTTCAAATCAGTGTTTATTAACGTTTATTGGTTTGGTTCAGCTTGGAACGTGTTGAAGCGCCTAGTGGCTCTGGCTCGGCATTCTGCCCGGCATGGACTTAAGGTGGACATCTTAGATTAGGCGCTGCTAATACGTAGATAGTGATTGGACAATCATATGTAGTGCTCCCACGCACGGACCTCTTTATGGCAGGCTTCCCCATTCTAGCGGACTTTCAATTTTGCTTCCTTTTAGTATATAAGGACTCCTCTCGCATCCCCACTCTGCGTGCTCTTTCCCTTTGCACTCAGACTAACACCGTGTGTATTAGATCGTGCCCGGGTGCCACTTGCCAGTTCGCGCTCGCGCAGCCCAGTAGTCGTATCACGACAATAGGTTATGAGCCCCGGCTTGTAACTGGCCCCCATCTACCCTCTATCCCTCACGAGTCTTCACTCGGAGAGATCCAGCACCAGCCGCACATTTGCTCCATAACACCTCAGGGTCTTTACCCCAAGTGTTACTCCACATCGCACACACGCACACTAGAGTCGTACTCTAGTGTATGTCTAGTCCATCTGCATCACGCCCACCTTCACCAACTGCACCGACACCTGCACCTGCACCTGCACCCCATCCTACACGTCGCACTCCCGCCGCTCCTACTACACCCTCTCAATCCGCGTCCACCGCACCTCGCCGCACGACAACCATGTCCTCCACCTCCGCATTCGCATCAGCCACCGGTCCGCCGTCGATGAAGCTCGACACGATCGGAAAGCTCAAAGGCTCCAGCGACTACCCACGCTGGTCCCTAATGATGCAGCAGTACTTCATTGCTGCACGCGCATGGAAGGTCGTCGACGGCACCGAGAGAGCCCCCGTCCCAAGCAGCTCCGTCTCCGCTGCGGACATCGAAGCATGGGAGACGACAAACGCATATGCGAGGTTTTACATCCTCAGCATGCTCGGCGACGAGCTCCTGCACCTCGCGAACCCAGTGGACATCACAGCCGCCGCGCTGTGGAAGAAGCTGAAGGACAACTACGCCGCCTCCACCACCATGTCGGCATTTGTCAAGTTCCGTGCGTACTTCTCGCACGCGATCACGGACAGCGATGACCTCGCTGCCCAACTCGACGAACGTGCCCGACTCTGGCAAGAGGTCAGCGCCTCCGGGATCCTCCAAACCCCGGAGCTCCTGCAGATATTCAGCCTGCTCACGGCCCTCCCCGACTCGTTCAACAACGTCGTGGAGCCCATCCTCGCAGTCACCAAGCCCGCCGACTTGAAGCTCGATGACATTCGCAACCGTCTCCTCGACGAAGCGAAGCGTCGCAGCTCCTCCACCAACGTCGCCGCCTTCCACGCACCGAAGGCGTCTACCTCAGGCAAAGCCAAAGCTGGCAAACCTGACGGCAAGAAGGGCAAGTGCAACTTCTGCCACTACAAAGGCCACTACGAGCAGGATTGCAGAAAGAAAAAGGCCGCTGCCGAAGAGGTGCGGAAGGGCAGCAATGGCAAAGCCCAGGACGGTAAAAGTAATCCGTCCGGTAGTAGTACTGGTCACGCATCTGTACATGTAGTCACCGCCGAAGGAGCCACTGCTCCTGAGGCCGAAATTCACTCCACTTCCTGGTATCTCCACGGTGTGAAACGCTGGATGTTAGACTCCGGCTGTACACGACACATTACGAACGACCTGAACGACTTCGCTGAGTACACCGCCTTTGCATCACCTACATATGCAACACTAGCAGACAAGGCGAAAACGCAAGTAAGCACGCTCGGTTCAGGAGTTGTCGAGGGCACTACGCTCGTCGATAACAAACCAGTAAACATCAGGCTAGAGAACGTTCTCTACAGCCCTGCAATGTCCGGACGGCTAATATCCGTCTCATGCATCGAAGACAAAGGCTTCGATCTCGTCTTTGGGAAAGGACGAGCCCAAATCAAGCGTGGTAACACCACGTTTGGCATAGGCACTAAGTCCCGCGGTCAGTATTGGTTGGACCTTACTCCACCTCCACCATCTGTCGCGGTCTCCACGCACAACGCCACTTCGCTCGACGTTATCCATCACCGGTTTGGTCACCTGAACTGGGAGGCAGTACGCAAGCTCGCCGCTGCTGATTCCTCTCCGGTCAAAGGCCTCATCGCCGCCGATATGGATAAACCTTCGCATCCCTGCGAAGGCTGCGTCTTGAGCAAAGCACACAGGCGTACATTCCCCACGTCGTCCACCTCACGCGCCAACAAACCCTTCGACCTCATACACTCTGACCTCGACGGACCTATGTCGGTGGTGTCCATCACGGGCCACCGATACTTCGCTACCTTCATCGACGACTGCTCCAACGTCACATGGGTCTACTATCTGCGAACAAAGGATGAGTTCCTCTCTGCATTCAAAGACTTCGTAGCCCTCGTCGCGCGACAGTTCGATACGGTCATCAAGGTCTTTCGGTCAGATCGAGGGGGTGAATACCAGTCCAACGAGTTCATCAACTTGTTGAAGAAATCTGGGATCATCCACGAGCGCACAATACCCGGTACCCCACAGCAAAACGGCAAAGCTGAGCGCATGAACCGCACGCTCGTAGAAGCCGCTAAGTCAATGCTACAAACCGCTGGGTTATCACACGGATTCTGGGAAGAAGCTGTTCGCACAGCTGTGCACGTACGCAACAGAGGCCCTAAGAAAGCCATTGCATGGCGTACGCCCCTGGAACGACTCACTGGCACCACACCGGACATATCCCACTTCCGAGTCTTTGGTTGCCAGGCCTATCACCATATACCCGGGGATAAACGCAAGAAACTCGATGCTAACGCTGAGAGCCTAGTGTTTATTGGCTATGAGACGAATTCTAAAGGTTATCGTCTATGGGATAAACGTAGCAGAAAGATCACCACGAGTACTGATGTGATATTCGACGAGTCGATCTTCCCCAACAAACTCCTACCCTCACCGTCCTCGACACAACCGACCGGATCTACATCCACGCTGCCGTCATCTGTCGAACTCGAACTACCACCCTTTAACACGCCACCGGCTCCTACGCAGCCGCCACAGCCTGTACCACCTCCTACTCAACCCATCACACCAAAACCACCTACAGTATCCCAGATACTACGCCTTACACCTCGAACAGAGTTGTATCCAGCTCCGCCTATCCCGCCAAGTGCACCGGTCAAGCCTGAATTCAAAGGCAAGGCCAAAGCCTCACCATCTCGCGTCGTCGCCCCTCCGCCACTCCAGCCAAATCCCAACACCACCTCGTGGGACTACAATCCCTTCACCAACCCTGAGCATGCCACGACGTCGTCAGGCGTCCGTCGCAGTACCCGCGAGCGTAAAGCAACTCAGAAATAGACGAGCATTTGGCCCGGAGCGACCGAAGCGGACATTGAGGAAGCACTGAACACAGGCAAGGAACCGGGCGACATCGCTGCGATCGTAGGCGACTCCTCCATCGCTGGAGAACCGCGAACCTACAAACAAGCAGCCGATGCGCCGGATTCAGCGGAGTGGATGACTGCCATGCAGGCCGAAGTCACTGGCCTCCTGGAACAAGGCACCTGGGAACTTGTCGACCTACCAAAGGGTCGCAAGGCAATCAAGTGCAAATGGGTATACGTTGTCAAGCGCAACGAGAACGGAGAAGTGGATCGCTACAAGGCAAGGCTCGTAGCCAAGGGGTTCACGCAAGTTCAAGGCATCGATTACAAAGACACCTTCGCTCCCGTCGCCCGTATGGAGTCCTGGCGATACCTCATCGCCTTAGCGACCATCCAGGACTGGGAAATCCATCAGATCGACTTTGATAGAGCATATCTGAATGGAGAACTCGACGAGGAGCTCTACATGGAGCAACCTGAAGGTTTCGTAACGGACGCAGGCAAAGTATGCCGCCTGCGGAAAGCAATATACGGGCTAAAGCAAGCGAGACGAACATGGTTCCTCACGCTCAAAGCCTGTCTCGAGGACATTGGATTCGCATGCCACGACACCGGCGACGTATCCATCTTCATTCGCCATCAACGAGGGGGATCCACTCAAATTTTAGTGGTTTACGTTGACGACCTAACTATGATGGGAAACAGCCTCGATCTCATCCAACAAACGAAAGAGGCATTGAAGGAAAGGTTCCAACTCAAGGACCTTGGCGAACTCAAGTACTACCTCGGCATCCGTGTCACGAGGGATAGGGGGAGTCGAGCTACATACCTCGACCAGGAAACGTACATCGAGTCCGTTCTCAAACGATTCAGATACGAAGACTGCAACCCCGCATCCACACCACTCGGCACAGACATCGTACTCGAGAAGAATGAGGAAGACCCCGCGGACTGTCCACAAGACCGCATCAAGCTATACCGCTCACTCCTCGGCTCACTCATGTACGCCATGCTCGGGACTCGCCCCGACATTGGCTTCGCCGTCGCCCGACTTTGCCAATACCAGGCAAACCCTTCACCGAAACACGTAGCTGCCGCCTATCGTGTTCTCAAGTACCTCCGCGGCACCTCCAACTATCGACTCTGTCTAGGTCAGAACGACGAGACCGATAGCCGTTTGCTCGGTTACACCGACGCAGACTTCGCGAACGACAAAGACAACTCCGTCTCAACATCCGGCTGGGTTTACAAACTCGGTAGAGGCGCGACCAGTTGGTCTTCTCGCAAGCAACACTCTGTGGCTCGAGACACCTTCGACGCAGAGTACTTTGCAGCCGACGAAGCAGTCCGACATTTACAGTGGCTCGAAATCTTCGCTGAGTACATCAAACACCCACTCGCGAAGCCTGTCCCTCTCCACTGCGACAATAAATCTGTCGTTGATGCTGCCCAGTCACCCAACGTCAAGCATCGCACAAAACACACCCGCGTCAAAGCTCACGCTGTTCACGAGCAATTCGAAGCAGGTCTGATTGAACTTGTTAGGATTCCCGGTGTCGACAATCCGGCTGATATTCTCACAAAGCCTTTACCGGCTGAGGTACACAACCGTCACACCCAGTCTCTTGGCCTCGTTCCGTATCGCCTCGCCAAGGGGGAGTGTTGAAGCGCCTAGTGGCTCTGGCTCGGCGTTCCGCCCGGCATGGACTTAAGGTGGACATCTTAGATTAGGCGCTGCTAATACGTAGATAGTGATTGGACAATCATATGTAGTGCTTCCACGCATGGACCTCTTTATGGCAGGCTTCCCCATTCTAGCGGACTTTCAATTTTGCTTCCTTTTAGTATATAAGAACTCCTCTCGCATCCCCACTCTGCGTGCTCTTTCCCTTCGCACTCAGAGTAAGTCTCCTTCGTCGCCCTTGCGCACTATGCAGTATGCTTACCAGACCCCTGTCTAGCTAACACCGTGTGTATTAGGTACATAGCTATACAGCGTGCTCTTTCCCTTCGCACTCAGACTAACACCGTGTGTATTAGATCGTGCCCGCATGCCACTCGCCAGTTTGCGCTCGCGCAGCCCAGTAGTCGTATCACGACAATAGAACGACCACAGCCTGCGAGAGCCGTGGACAGGGCCTGGGTCATACCCGCACGGCAAGCCATGACTTGGAGCGGGTAACGTAGCATACATTATTTATGATTAATTTGGCTTTAGCATGTATATTGTACTG
>NW_006767789.1:0-6493 GCF_000300595.1 Phanerochaete carnosa HHB-10118-sp
GGAGAATGAGGAAGAGGCAAAGGCAAACAAGAAGCGCCGCAGTGGCGGAAGTGCGGGAAAGGTTTGATGGCTCAGTACGGTCCCCGGTACCAGAGCAATGATTGAATGTCTCGCAGGACAAGTCGAGCTCGTAACGGCAGAGCTGCCTGTGTGGGAGCTGTCGACCGCAGAGGGTACGGGCGGGGCAATTTATGCAGGCGACATGAGTGAAAAATCAGGGACAGCGGTTTTCAGCAGGATCATGTATATTTTAGGCAGTTAGACCAAATATGGACGGCTGCGCAAAAATAACCTGGACCTCGGGATTACCCACTTCTAGCCTGGTTTCCGGGCGAATTTGTTAAAATCGCTCGTTGACCCAGGGAATTTTACGGGTTCCGGACTCCGTAGTGAATACCAACTGCCTGCTCCTAACTTTTATTACCTGCAACTCTCTAGTGACAGCTCTTCATGGTGTAGCTGGGTCATAGTGGGACCAAAGCTTCTGTTCAATTATTCTTGGTGGTCACAAGCATTCCTTCCCAGTACTTCACTACTGAATGCTTGCACATGAGGTGCACGATACCCAGATCTGTGATGCATGACCTTTGATGAGCTTTCCTCAGTTTTCGGTACCTTGAACACCAGCTTCATTACTACAGCTCAAGTTGCCTTGGATAACTTTGTGGCAGTAGTATGGCAGTTACAGTCTCACTGGTGGTGGTAGCACTTCATCAGTAGACCATCTCTCAAGGTTTCTCAGCAAACAGATGGCTGGATAACATCAACATTGACCAGATGCTGCTTATTCTTGAGGCAAAGATTGCAGCATTGGATCAGCAGCATCATGCACTGGACACTGACGAAGAAGCTTCTAGGAACTAATTTGACAGCACACCCATCCCAGAAAGAGCACCAAAACTATGCATTGTTGGCAGTACCCTTGGAAATGGCAAGGCCTCTCATCTGGGAGCGTCTCATCTTTCTAACCTTTTATTGCTGTTATCAACCGTAATTTACTGTAATTTACAGTGGGGCAAATAGACTGTAGCCTCCAGTAAATAATGTAAATTACAGGGCTTATTTACTTACAGTAGGCCCTAAACTTTCTTACACGTTACTTACATCTCTGGGGACTTTCTGATGCAACATCAACACATACGTTAGACTGGCAATGTCTTCTCCCACCTACTGCCTTTGTTGTCTATTTTCTCTGCTATTATCAATGTCACTACTCACAGCATGCAGGGACCGCTTTAAGGTGTGTATAAGCCTTCTGCGGGAGCAGCTGGCATCAGTGGTGGTAGCAAACATTGGTTTATCCTGTCTCGAAGCTTCCAGATGCAGGACTAGTTCAGTTGGCTTTGCTGCACAATATTTATATGCACAGTGCTCCAGCAGCCCATTCAGCTGAGTATGATATGCTCCTAGCTGTCACATTACTTTCACCAAAACAGACTCTCCTGTCGATCTAGAATGAGGGTGAGCTACTGACCAGTCCAGAAGGCCCGCAAGGCCATAAGGATTCTGAGATCTCAGACCAGGAATGAAAAATCCATACAGGTATGTTTGCTCTTTTTTGGCTTGCAAGGCACGTGGTATAAACAATGACCTAATACTACCTCACAGCCATGTCGTGTGTGCAGGTTGCACAATCTACACTCTGCAGCAGACGCTTCCAGACTTCTTTATAACAGGACTCATGTCAAGCATGGCTGCTCTCAGATACAATGCTACCTTGTGATGCTACTCTTGCTGATTAGGACTTTTGTGTGCCTACAGCCCTCTGTCATGCTGGACCTATCAAGAATATTGATATCTTGGATGGGAAGTTGCAGCTTTGTCTTCTTGTGCATTGAGTGAGCACCTCCGCAGGCCGTGCCGCTCTACACCATAGGGTGAGCCAGGCAGTCAGTCTGATGTCAGCGAAGCACGCGTAGAATCAACCTCAGATCAAGCCATGCTTCCACATCAATGTGACAACAATTCAATCTCATATCTCATCCCTTCATTTTGCCTTCTTCTAGCATCATTCTATTGTCCGCCCCAGGTGTCTGTTCAATTTCAAGGTTTCCAGGTGGGTTCATTACCTAGCGCAGATGCTTGCATGTGACGCACGCCTTTTCTCAAGTCATTCAGCACCGGCTCTAAACTGATGGTGCAATCACTCATAAGCCAGTGTCACTTTCTTGTCTCTTATCTCTCACTCTTTCCCCTCTTCCTCATTCCTCCTTGCAGCAAGACCTATGGTGTTGCAGCTAACACAGCAATGGATAGTTGAGAGTTAGAAGGCTCATTTTCTGGTATGTAACTCCTTGTCAACTCTACTAGTACTATGTCAGGCTAATCGTGTACGTGGCATGTCTCAGATCTCACTCACAGGTGACCAAGAGGCTGTAGATAAGGGGCTTCAGCTATGGCAGATGAACATGTGCTGGTAAGCTTTTTATTACTTATGCCTCCATATAAAGTGTTGACTATGAGAACATGCCAAACTTTTCTGCAGCTTGAATGACAAGTTTCAGGCTGGTGGAAGTGACACATCAGCAATATATAGAAAGATGAAGAAGCCTAATGCAGTACCTAGTCCATTAGTTGATATTTGGTGATGTACACTCTGAGAGCCCAAATATATTCTGATTGACATTTTTGATATAATATATTTTGTGTGAGCTACTATATATGGTATATGGTCTGTGCTCCAGCATGTGTTCATAGGCTGGTTCTATTGTAGGCATAGCCCTGCCCTATATTTTTCTCTGTATTTCTACAATTTTTCCCTAGTTTGTACAATGTCTAGAAAGTTGTCAGCATCCAAACCCTCATGTTAGTGCCAGTTTACTCTCACACCTCCATAGCACATCAGCACATCAACGTGCCTGACCTGTCCACATAACACCGCCATCAAGGAGGCTATTTGCACAGCTCTCTAGCATCTTCCAGTGGAGTCCGATTGGCATCAGACGTCCAACCTCCACCGGTCTCACACATCATCAAAGCTGACTCCTGTCCTTTGGAGTCTGATCAGCATTAAACATCCAAACCTCGTTGGCCTGGCACACATCATACACTATGCTCTATCAGCTGCAGACTTTCACACTGTCTCAGTGGATAGCCGCCTCAGTAATACAGTCCTACGATTGCCATCAGGAGTCTGATCAACAAGGAACACTCAATCCTGACTACATCAGACATCCTGACTCAGCAGCCACATCATCAGCTCACTACCACAATCATGCTGATGATCCAGACTCTGTCATCCTAGCAGCAGCCTGGATGTGTCATCACGCATGACTCTCTGGGTTCACGCCTCACTCTTTGATCAACATCGAGTATCCACTCTAGTGACAGTCCAGAAGCACAGTCGCTTAACTATCAAGTCACCTGTACAAACTATGGCTAAACACATATCAAGGGTCCATAACAGATGAAATACTGCATTTGCTAGAAACTATATGATGTCAAGATACGCCGTTACTTCAGATAGTATCTAGTGTACATTACCTGTATGTAGCATAGCTTGTGTGTATGTATGTGTGAGCCACATCGCAATAATGAACTAAGCACTGGTTCGTGTTGCTGAGGCTGCCGTCGTATATCATGACCCAACCTATCTCTGATGTGTGGTGTGTCTAGTGCCTCACTTACATCCAATATGCCAGTTTGCCTGCCTCACCTACTTCAGAGGTATCTAGCCTCAACATACTCTGCGTATTCATACTGTATAATGTACTAACATCTGCGGCCATTAGAGAGTTATTCTGCCATAGGGCAGCTCCCACCAAGGTTAAACTCACTTGACCACCAAGCCCTTTGATATGCCAAAGGTTCAAAAAGTGAAGTCATCAGGTTGGCCACCTCAATGCAGCCTGGAGTTTCCAGATGAAGAGAGCAAGAAACAGTACCACCAAGAGGTGCTAGGCTTGCCCAGTTCCATTGATTGCTGAGTTGCACGTGTCATGGACAAGTTTGACATAATTTGGGCAAAGGGTAAGACCTCTGTACTCAGGTTCACTTTCATTGTACTGGAACTGGTGCAGCTAGAGGGAGGTATCATGGGCCGCTTGCAGAACTTGTAGTGGACTGGATGGGTGGCTGGGTCATCTGCAAATGCAAGTATCCGTATCATGTGCAAATTCATTTATCAAAGTGAGTTGATATGCTTACAGATGACTGCATCCCTGCTAGCATGATTCTGACTTGGTCACACTGCTCAGGCGTCAGCATGCTAAAGTATTCCACATTGAAGTCAAAAGGCTGTGAGTCATCTGAAGTACTCATGTTAGTGACAGCTGAGGAGAAGGCAGAGAGTAGACATCTGTGAGTGCACACTGTTCACTCTTTTGAACAACAAAGGCTGATTTCTTGAAGTGAAACTACCAGGATATTCACTGTAGCTGCATTGTGTAACACAAAGAAAGCTGAACATGCAGTCAATGACCAGTGGCTGATGCAGCAGTACCATGCCGTTGTGGTGTGGTTCTTTGCCTCTGCTTATGGGTGCCGTCTTCTCTGCCAGTGCGACCTCTAGTGAGTTACAGCCTTTGGTACTCATATCAGCCTAGTTTGACCACATCGTATACAGGGTGTCAGCACACAATATTGGTACTCCAACTAATGAATAGTAGGTGGAGGCGGCAGGTCAAAAAGGTGTAGATCGCGAGCAGTGCAACACCTGCCGTGATGATAAGATTGTGCTCGGATTAGTGCTCTGGTGAGATTAAAGAGTACTCTAAATTTGTATATCGGTCTGAATGATAAATGTATTTGGGGCATATCTAGTACAAATATTGTATCATAATTTGTGAAACCGTCAAAGTGCTCTTACCCAGATCAAGTGTATGTTGGACCACGATTTGTCCTGTATTTGGGGTATGATGACTGCACACTACCAGGGTAGCTGCAGTCATCCTATGCATGATGTGAGCACTGTCTGGTCCAATATACTGCACATACCAACCCTTCGTATTTGAACACCCAACATACACTACATCTGCATTAAATCTTTGCTGGTATCTCAAGTGTGATATGTTTCAGCAGACACAGTGAGATGTCCACCACAGTACAGGCTCAGAACTCTAATTTAGGTGACATTTTGGGTTCAGCTAGCAATAGCCAGACTTTAACTCACCAGCCTAAATCCAAGCCTAACCTTGCACCACTGCACCACCAAACACCTATGTCACAGATATAGCACAGCACCTTAGGAATGCTTCCAAAAAATACAGGGCAGGGCTACGCCCACAACAGGTCCCAGGCTCAGGTTGATGCAACATCCAGCCAGCACTATTCTGATCATGAGCCAAAGCTTGTTCCAGGCTTGCTTGCAAACACTGATTCAAAATTGGCTGAACTATCCTGCTGGGACCCTGAAACCAGATCAATTTGTGATATCTGATGCATGTCTTATTAAAACCTTGTCATGAGGTTGGCTTGACCTCACCACCACCCACTGGTGTAGCATCAACTTTTGTGCCCTCCTTTTTGGGCTCAAACCAGCATGGAAGGTATTTGTGTTAAGTGGATGGGCTTGCACAGTTTTATCAGAAGCCATTTCAGCATGATCAAACAAACACCTGTACTAACTGTTTGATTACTTTTTTTTATTGTTTATAAATGTTTAGAACTGCTTACTGTGTGTTTACAAAAAGAAATTTACACATAAACTAAACAGTTGAAGCCTTACACCAAACAAACAAACAAAACCGAGGGAGAGAAGAAACAAAAGGTCAGCTTCGTTAATGGACACACTGGGAATTGAACCCAGCACCTTCCGCATTTCACAAGCTATGTGCTAAGCGGATGTGATAACCAACTACACCATGTGCCCTTAAATACATGCTGCGCTGTGACACATTATGATATCATATTCAACGTAGATTTGACCAACGAAGAACGCACGACGTCAGGGTATTGTGTCGGGCTGGCAATGTCTTCTTCCACACTCTGCTGTCTCCGTCGTTTATCCTCACTATCATCGCCGATATCGATACTAACAACATGCAGAGGCTACTCCAGAAAATGTGTGAGCCTCCTGCCAAGGCGACTGGTGTCGATGGCAGCAGCGAACGTCGGTCTGTCCGTCTCAGGGCCCCCGGATGCGGAACGAATGTACCCGTCTTTACCACACAACATTCGCGCGGATCGTTGCTCAATGGCCCACCACCCAGCTGAATATGGTACCCTTCTAGTTGCTGCTCTGCTTTCGCCCAGACAGACTCTCCTATCGACCTCAGACGAAAGCGAGCCACCGTTCAGTCCGGAAGACCCGCAGGGCCATAAGGATCCTGAGATTTCGGATCAGGAATGGGAAATTCGCACAGGTGTGTTTGCGTATTCGCGTAGTGCGGGGTGTATCATATAAACGACGGCCTGATACTACCTCTCAGTCGTGCCGTGTACGCAGGTCGCGCCACCTACATCCTACAGCAGACGCTCCCAGACTTCTTCGCGACTGGACTCGTGTCGAGCACGGACGTGCGCCCCGACCCACCAGCTGCTGTCAGTCCACCGA
>NW_006767790.1:0-6471 GCF_000300595.1 Phanerochaete carnosa HHB-10118-sp
CTGCATTGCCGCGCATCGTCTCCGTATTCAACGCGCTCGATCTTGCCACGTGGGTCGCCGCAGCTTGTAAGTCACCCTCCCACCCGGCGACTTCACCCTTCGCTCTCTGTCCTAACGAAACGCCAGATTTCTTGACCCAAGCAGGGCTCATGCTCTGCGTCGGGCAACTGGTCGACACGATACCCATCAAGACCGTCTACGTCATTTCCATCGTTGTCTTCGAGCTCGGGTCTGTGTTATGTGGGGCGGTGAGCCAGGCCAGCCGCTTCATGGGTGCCTTTGTACTGAACTGTGTCTAGGCTCCGTCGATGCGGGTGCTGATCTTCGGCCGGGCAGTGGCTGGATGTGGCGCTGCTGGGTCAGTGTTTGACGCTCAAACTTAGACTTCGGAACGACTGATGACTGACTGGACTGTTGCAGCATCACCATCTGCTCCGTTGCGACTATTGCGACTGTGCGTAACCTGGCCGACCTTTTTTTTGGCGGTTCTGACGCGCGCTTCGGCTAGTTCACGCGGCTTGAGGACCGTCCAGCTCTGTTCGGCGCGTTCGGCGCGTTGCTTGCGGTAGCGAGTATCATTGGCCCCCTGCTAGGTAAGAGGCCGCAGCTTGTCGCTAGGAGAAGCGCATTCTGACTTTTGCGCACGTAGGTGGAGCATTTACCGGTGGGTGGAAATGTTCTGTAAGGGACGTGCATCTGCTAATCCAAACAGATCATGTATCTTGGAGGTGGTGCTTCTACATTAACCTCCCGGTGCGTCACATCGTGCAATATCTCCAGACGGTGCTCACCACTGCCCATAGATCGGCGGCCTGAGCGTAGTCATCATGCTCCTTTGGCTCCCATACCGCAAGCCACACAACTCGGTGCTGGCCGGGCGCGGCCTCCTCTCCCGTCTCAACCAGTACGCCCTTGCCATCTCGCCGCGTTCTCGCCAGCTCATGTTCGCACAGCGCACTCGATTGGGTCGGTACCGTCCTCTGTCTCGGATTTTCGGCGTGTCTCTTGCTCGGCCTTGAGTGGGGCGGGTCCGTCAAGCCGTGGAAAAGCCCGGCTGTCATTGCGCCACTGTGCATAGCCGGCGTGGCCATTGTCGCGTTTGTCGTTTGGGAAGGACTTCGTGGCTCGAAGGCGCTGGTACCGTACTCCATCTTCCACAGGCGGACGCAGTGTGGTGCTTCACTGGAAGCGGTGCGTAGCTACTCCACTAGCCTGGAGTTTGAGCTGACCCTGCGGTTTAGTTCTGGCTGCTGACGTCTCTCATCGTCTCAGTGGTATGTTGCATGTGGAGTACGCAGACAATAGCGCTTAGTTCCGTTGTATGACAGTATTATCTCCCTCTGTGGTACCAAGTCAACGGCAGAAGCAGCGAGCAATCGGGAATTAACCTGCTTCCGCTGATGCTTTCCTTCGTTGTCTGTGAGTGCACCTTCAGCCTCCACGTCGTGACGTGCTGATATGCTATATAGCTTCCGGTGTCGCATCATATATTACCACGGTATACATTCGTCTGCTACATAGTCGTGCATTCAACCGACTGACTTCACTACCAGGCTACCGGCCGATACTGGCACATCATGCTCGTCACACCGTTGCTGACCGTTGCTGGCGCAGCTTTGATATTCACGTCCGACGCCTCAACTTCCAACGCAAAGCTCATCGGTTTTCAAATCCTTATGGGGGTGCGCCAGATTTTCTTCTTTTGTGAGCTGCAATAAAGACTAACCATCTACTCGCAGGCAGGTCTTGGTATGTTACACCGTTGCAAGCACTATCTGCGACTACTGACACGTAAACAGGCGGTTCGTACCAGTCCTCTTTCGTCGCTGTGCAGGCCGAGTGGGCAGACGAGGTCGAGGAGACCACTCGGGCGTCGGCTATTCTGGTAAGCGGCTGCGAATCTCCGAAGGTCTTGGTATGAACTTTACCTCGTAGATGTTCATCTCGAACTTTGGGGGACTCATCGGCTTGAGGTACGCCCAAAGCTAACTGCACGCGTGCATGGCCACTGACACGAATCCCCGGCAGTGTCGCTGGCACCATCTACAACAACCGCCTCAGCAGCGAACTCTCGCGCGTCCAGGGCCTGACGCCTGAGCTCGTCGACGCACTCAAGCAGAGCGTCACCGTCATCGCGACGCTCCCCGACGGTCTCCGCGAACATGTCCGTGAGGCATCGATCAGGGCTATCACAGCCATCTTCCTCATCCCGCTCATCTGCTCGGCGCTGGGCGCCGTGTGCGCATTGTACGTCTTGTCACCTTGTCTTTCCACGACCCATGGATCTTCTGAGACGGCTTCATCAGGGCCATCCGGAACCACAATGTCAAAGAAAGGGCGAAGCTCGCGGAGGGCTTTGGTGGTGTCGCTGTCATGTGATGCGGCCCGAGTTGTCAGCTCACTGTCTGTCATACAAGCTGTCGTATGGTGTTGTCTGTCTTTACTGTATTTAAGGAGAGGGTCTGCCTGAGCATTACATTCGTTGAAGACTTTGTACGCGGAGGCCGTATGTGAGGTGGCCTGTTTAGCCTCGACCTTGCGGAGCCCGCGCGACACTCTTGCTCTCGATGTAGAATAGCACGTGCGCGCGCGAAGCTGTATGCGCTGGTGCGTGCTCTGCTGCAAGGTTTGCAACGGGTAGGATGCAAGCCAGATCCTGCGCGTTGCGCTGCCCACCCTTCATCTCTCCTACTGCCACGTACGAGAGCCACTCGTCCCCCTTGCCGGCTCAGCCCTGCGAGAAGATGCGTCGTGCGGCATGTTCATCGACGAGTGCCCGCCGAGCCGCACTTACACGTATCCTCGTGCCCTGCCCGGGACTGCACAGCAACACAGGTTAGACTGGGGAGACTACTACTAGTTTCCCTATCTTTCTTCTTCCGTCACGCTTTCCCCGCGTCCCAAAGCGTGACATTATTTGCCACGTGGAGTGGTCGATATTGCATGAGGCATGCCTTACTAGCCGTGCATTACGGCTCGAAGGGCAACTGCGGCGCGGCGTCTGCGTTGCTACAGATGGCTTGTGAAATTACTACTTCAAGTATGTTTCCTATCTGGGATAAAATGTAAACAGAGAACCAAATAGATTGGCCGACCTCCGTCATGATCGATGTCGCTGATCATGCACAGTCCCGCCACAATGGCTTGCATTCCCGCTTCCTTCGCATGGACTGGTCCAAGAAGACTCAGGAGGTCTCTCCTCGGACATCCCCCCTCCTCACTTACAGACTGCCCCTGACAGCCGGGGCTCGCAGAGCCAGGTCCCCGTTGCCGCGTTGCTACTGCGCTCCTCGATTATTATCCCTGCAGCTTGATAAGAAGGAGGCTTTTACGTTCGTGCCCTCTTTGTTCATCTTTCTCCGGGGGCTCGGCATTCGATACAATCGAAGGATTCTGCATTCACACCGCCCCCGTTCATCCCTTGTTTTGTTTTCTTTCCGTAATCTCTGCCGCTCAACATTGTTGAGCATCCAGAACGGCCTGCACAATTCAGCGGACAGCTGCATCTAAATCAGTCCATCTATATCCTTGTATCGTCTCCACCGCATGCATCGTGCATCATGATAGACATTGGTGCTCGCAGTTGGGTGTGCTGGCCGTTCCCGAGCTATCTGCATCCATGATCTTAGACTATTTGACGCACAGGATTACTTGAAATGTCCAGAAAGTGGTACCGGTAGGGATTATTTTCTTTGTCTAGACTGGGACTCCACAGTATGACCATATGGTTTTAACAGTAGTTATGGGCTCCATCTCGCCTCATAGTTTCGGGCTTGGCCTAAGACCTCCTCGTTATTGCCTGCCGACTGATCCTAAAGAGGATATCGCAATTTCTAGCAGCTCGTTTTGACCTCGCCTCTCAGCAAAGTTTCCGCTGTCTCGCCGTCAAGTTCAACTTTCGACCCATCGAAACCCTGCTACATTGGCCCGAGGTGCGTCTTTTCAACAGCTCCTGCCGACATCTGACTACTCGCCCACCACATCATGGTACAAATTTGCGGGATAGTTGCCATCAGCTTCGCAGATAGTGCATGCCGCATGTAGTGCGCGATCATCATCAGAACCTCCTTGCCCGGGATATCATCGCTGATTAGGCCTTGAAGTCTGTGAGTTTTGGAGCTCTAGACGTGCCTGAAGCTTGTGCAGCTCTATGATGTGGGATCGCGGCGGAGACATACAATGGTTTTGTAGTGTACACAGTGGGAGAGTTCAGCCACAATCGGTCACTTCACGACGTCTCGTTTTACTCAATGGGATTGTTCAGTCAGATGCACGCCTCCACAAGCACCGACGCAATACCTTGGTCTCCTACAGCACCTTTCCGATGATCATGACATTGGTACTAGTATATAGGCATCGCTGCTCACCGCATCACATCACATAACATCCTAGCTCTCCCGTCGGCCCAGCCAATGTCAGCTATGAACGCTACCGCCTCCGCCGGCGATGCAGGCAATGCGACTGCTTCTGCAGTTCCGCAAATCCCGCCTGAGATTATCGCATCCATCGTGGAGGGGTATGCCAATGGGATACGTACACCGCTCGGCTTCGTGCTCATCGGGACAATATTCGGGTCGATGCTCGTTCCTATTCTCATCTGTCTCTTCTATTTTTCCACCTCCACTACACGACGTCAGTCAGTGTTCATTATGAATGTTATCATGATTCTATTCGGCATTACCATAGCGATCTGGAATAATCAGATCGTGGTAAGTGTACCTCGGTCGTGCTTTGGATCGCGAAGACTTACAGTCTCGAAAGCTCTTAGGCATTTTGCGCACCACAAAACCGGTCAGCTCGGTCGACATCTCCGCATTCACAGTCGTCTTTGGTATTGCGCCATGGTTTGCAGACCTTGTGCTTGCTCTCCGACTCCTAGTTGTCTTTCCACCTTCGCAGACACCCAAGGCGAAGCTGGCTGCGGTCTTCGCTTTCCCGATCACCGTGAAGATCGTCCGCCTATCCTGTGTGATTGCGTACTACCATACGTGGGATAAGGAGACAGAGCACGCAGGCTCTGCCTTGCAAGCCGCCGAGACCGTGGACTACAGGCATTCACCGTACACCAAGGTGGAGTGGTTCCTGCAAATATTTGACAACTTGTGGGCTCTCTCTATCCAACATGTCGAACTGATTGCTCACGCTTTGTCGGTAGCTACCTGTCTGCTCTTTTCATCTTGAGGCTATACCGCAGCCAGATCTTCAACGCCATGTCTGGGCGCCGCCCGAATGACCAAAACCGTTTCGCGCAATCCTCGTCGAACTCGCTCAGCTCCCGTCTTAAGTTCTTATTTTGGATCGCACTTGGTAACTTTGTCTTCCCTGGTAAGCGGCTAACCTTTCTTTGGCCGGCAGCTTCGCTAACGTCTGCTTACAGTTATCTTCAATATTATTCTCATCATCGATCTTTACACTGATCCCAACTACATCGTCAATACTATATTCCTTCTTTTCACCAATTACTACGTTTCGATCATCGGCGTAGTATTTGCCACAGGTGAGTTCTTTTTTGCAGACCGTTACCGCCGTCTGGCTCACTAGTCGACAGTGTGGAGCTCGAGCTCGAGCTACAAGCAGCAACGGGATGCAGCAGCGTCCAGCAACCCTTTGCAAGGCTCATGGCGACCGAATCCGAACGTGCGCACCAACGAGACGTTGAACTCTCCTGCCATTAGCTCAAGCGTTCAACCACAAGTATTCTCGCCAGTATGCAAGAATGAAGATTGGGAATCGGGACGAGGATCCAAAGGAGAAGAAATCCCACTCGCAGTGTTTGTGGAAAAGACGCACAAGGGTGATTTATAAATCCGGATATCAACGATTGAGAGTTCAGATCTGATGAACCGAGTGTATCTATTAAGCCCATTATTTATTGCGTGTGTATGTCAATATATTCTCAGTATCGGTGTAACTTTGCGTAGGAAGTGTGTACCCGACTTCTCGCGGCTTGAACTATAGGCCGCTTCAGTAATTCTGTGGGCTATGCATCTGCTGCAGCTGATGATCATGAATGGCAGGGGCCGTTTGATCTTTAGTGGTGGACGTCTCAAGAAAAATAATCTCACTGTAATTGTGATCCATCATCATTTCCACGGCACTGGCAGGCACATAGCCCACGTAGGAGTAGGGAAAACAGCCCAGAGAACGTATGTCGCATAAGCAGGGCATATTAATCTTCGTAAAGCTACATGGGGGTGGAACGATGGGCGATAGCTGTCCTGGCGGCTAAGGGCGGATAGGCGTCGGGCTTGGTGGCGCGCGCAATCGCCGTTGCCATCACTCTAGACGCAACCATCGTCGAAAGACCAATGAGGGTACGAACAAAAAATCCTCTTCCTAGACGGTCCTCATGTCACTATAGCTAGAGGCTCATCCTTTACCCTGACTACCACGATCGCCCGAGGCCCGACTACCCACGGCCGCCCGAGGCCGCATATCACGCTCCGAGTCGTCGCTCATTGTCATCTCTCG
>NW_006767791.1:0-6454 GCF_000300595.1 Phanerochaete carnosa HHB-10118-sp
TGCTCTCCAGGATTCATCTCCGCTGCGCCTGGCTGCTGATGTTCAAGGACACAAGCAATATACATGTTCAAGCCCAGCGGGCAGAATACCGCTACCCTTCGCCGTCGAGAGCAGAGCCTTCGGGTTTGCGGCATTGACTCTGCGTATGTCTGCGTGCCGTCGGCGCAATACCTGGCATGCGTTTGCAGATCTCCGGTGATGCGCCACTGGTGAGGATGTTGGCACAGATTCCTGTGCGTACGTTGCTATCTCGAATGTTATCGAATCGAACTGACTTGCATCACAGGTGTTCAGTTTTACCGTTGCTGCCAGCTGCACGTGCACTGTCTCAGCTACAGGTGTTACCGGCCCGCTTCACTTTCGTTTGTGATAACCGCTTCTCCGTTCCTTCCATCATCTCAGGCGTCATCCCCGAACGAGGCAAACTTTGGCGCCGGTGACACGGTGCGTTGCTGCTAGTGCCGCCGCCCGAGAAGATATTGGCAAAGCAGGCACATCGCAAGATGGTTGCGGAACTGGACTCGTACCACCCGGACTAGGCGGTCGGTTGGGTGTGAGCTGAGTTGTACAACCACAACGGTGCATAGTTGACCTACCTTCTGTGCAACTCCACTCTAACACTCTCGAAGCAGTCCCCTTAGGCGCAGTGGCCTGAATGCCAAGCCCGCTGTTGTTGGTGACGGAGTGGGCTCATTTCCGCCCTTCCTGTACCGTACATTCATCACGAGTGGCGGGCCCGAAAGACGACGGTCGGCGTAGGGGGGATTGCAATCTCAACGAGACTTACTTGGGTCTGGATGTCCACAGGTCGCGGCCGACGCTCTTTGCGAGTCCTCTCGCTCTTGATACCGACACCAAATCTTCCAAGGCAGTGTGCGAGCCTACGGTCTGGCCGAGCCGCTGCGTGCTCGGCGGAGCGAGCTAAAAACTTGGTTGCGTCTGAGTCGATTTTGCAAACCGTAGACGATTAGACGCGGAGCGAGTGCAACAAACATGAGGTGGCTAGATAAATCGAAGAGGCGCGCAGAAAGTCCGAGGAAGCCCTCATTTATTGCTTCTATCTGCACTGGAGATCTTTATGAAACGCATTGGACAGCTGGGCACACGATCTGAGACGACTTGGCTCGCACGTGGTGCGCCAGGCCGTTATCTCGTTTGCCTTCGCTGTCCGACATCGAACTACAGACATCTTCGTTCTGCGGCACAATAAGAACGCAAGCCCACTCGTCGGTTACACAGAAAAAGCCTGGACGGTAGTTGCGGCCACCAAACTCCGTTGCATCGCCAACCGCGCTCGAGAAGGTGGCCGACATTGGGCGGCCGCAGAATGCAGATTCCTCTGCTTTGGGCTCATATATCCGACTAACCGCAGACTATCATGAAAAGTCAGAACGAAGGAGCCAGATGAGGGCCGCACTAAGTCTCCTGTTCGAGTTCTGGATCTGATTCAAGCTTGATCGTAAGGACAAATGTGTAAACTCGCTGCCATGATGCCTACTTTGCCATTTTAGGCCGCGGATTGACGTGCGACTGACTGCGGTGGGTCAGAGAAATTGGGGCGCTGCTCATCACGCATCTCCAGGCGATGACTATCGATCTCTGTAGGCAAGGGGAGGCGATGCAGGGATATGCGGGTCGCAAGCTTCGGCAGTTCTGCTGCTCGACTATTCATTACAGTAGGCACGTTCCCAGGGTGCTAGAAGCTCTAAATTTCTACATGTGGTGGAGTGTGCGCATGTTTGCACGTTCACACGCGGTGTCAGAAGTTGACGTGAGCTGCCAGCTGCCAAGTACTGAACCATTGACGCCTGCTGCTTCCTCGTGAACGTTGCACCCACGAGGCAAATATTTCTGGCTGTGCGCTGCCGACCGTGATATAGCGCTGTAGGTGCGTCGTGCATTAACCACCCACATACATCGCCCTCTCGCACCCCGCAGACCCCTCTCCGTGAAAAATGTCGGGTGCAACAGGAGCTGATTTTCCCCCTGAAATACTATCGTGCATTCTCGATTGTATTACGCTACTTGATATTTTAGCTTATGACTCAGAAGAACGTCGTCGCTTGAAACACGAGCTCGTTGCGCTCAGCCTCGTATGCAAGCACTGGTCTGAAGCCATCAGACCTCTACTTTTTCGACAAATCGAATTGCGCAGTGCTAATGATGTACGACTCCTGAAGAACATCGTTTGCAGCCCCCGTTTCACGACTTCGTCTCTGTCTGGGGCCATCTGGCATATAAAGATCCATCAAGAAGCTACGGAGGCGAAATCTTGGCTCCACCACGTCCATGGACTTTCAACCCGACTCCAGGAGACGGCATTCGACTGTACCGTCGTGCGTCCCGCGGGCGATCCTGCATCTGTGCCCAGCCGTTGGGCGCCATTTCAATCGATACCGAGTGTCACTCGATCCTATGTCCGACTCAGACGGCTTTTCCTCAACGATGTTGTATTCACGAGCACGACCGAGCTCGCACGGCTCCTCGACAATTTCTCCACGCTCGAGCACTGCGCCTGCAACCAGCTCACCTTCCTTGACTCGTCGCCGGTTGTCCAGTCACGCAGAGCCCGCCGACGTCCTTCATCGACCCTCTGGACGTGCGACATCTCGCGGTGTAAGGATATGGCGGTCTCCGTTCAAGCGGTGCTGGCTGCTGACATCCTTGGGGCTGGTCGTCGCATGGGCCTTGACGACCGCACAAGGGATGCGACTCTTCAAGTGCTGTCTGCATTCGTACCAAACACGTCCGAACGGGCAGCTGTGCGGCTTAGTAATAATGAGAACGGCAGCATGTTTGGTTCGTCTTCTAACTGGTGCAAGCAGTGCAACGCTCACTAGTTGTTCCTTGTCAGACTTGGCGTCTATCTATTACTGCTCACCCGATCAAGGCGAGTCTAAAGGTGATGTTGTGGGTGCTCACATAGTTTGCCGACCGAGCGCCGGCCAAGATGCGGTGTCCCCGCTTGCGCATGTCGAGGCTATCACTCTCCAATTTTTATTCGCGGATATCGAAATCGTGGATGCCCTCCCTTGGGGCGCTTTGCAGGATGTCGTTGATTCCCCGCACATGCGCCACCTCTACATCGGTCCTCTATCGGAGGACGACCAAGCCTTTGAGATCTTGAAGAGGATCCTATGTTCTGTGTTGCGCCGTACGCAGCTGACCTGGACTCTCGAGTCAGGCAAACTGCAATTCTGCAAGTTCTATCATGGTTCCATCACGAGTGCAGACATCTTGTCTGTGCTAACGGAGCACACCATCGACGACACCAAGATCACCCTCGACATCGCCGAACAAGCCGAGTGGTTGCTGCGCTCCGACGACTCGGACGTCCCGGACGACCGTCGCTTCGGTCGAGAGAAGTATCTACGACAGCTCGTAACCGAGCGGGCGAGTGTATCATCTACGGACACAGCCTCCAAGACTGCACCGTCCACCGCAGAAGGCGTCCAAAACACGGCAGTCGAGCAGACCTCGCAAGCGGTGGAGATCGATGAGCAGGATGGCGAGCATGGCGAGGGAACGGGCGGCGAAGGATACGATGAGATGGCAGAGGAGAGGGCGTAGGACAAAAACGAACGTCAGGCGCGGATAGGCTGGATGGCTGCTTAAGCTCTGAAGCAGGGACGAGCCGCGGACGGAAATTCCCGTGCAGATGGCCCCGCTTGTATCGGTCGGGCGAATTCGAGGAGATGTGAAGGTCAAAAGGCGATGAGAGGAAGGGGAACCGGGATATTGGGGGCAGGTGTGTACTCAGTGTGGCAATGTACACGACATACAGAGAGAGATGCTCGAAGCGGTGTGGGTTGAAGCGAGGGCGTGAGCGTTGAATGGCATCGAGGCCGTGGCCACGAAGTGACATTTCCTCACCTCGGATTGCTAGTTTAATTTATCTCTTTCGATAGCGTTTATTCCCCTCCCCTTTGATTATGTTCGGTTGGATATTGCGTATGATTGCAGGCCTTGCCTTAGTCGTCGCCGATACCCGCAGTCTTTGCGTCGGATTTTTGTATGCCTTACATATGAAGGCCGAAGGTGGATAAAATAAATATCTTGTTTTCGCAATGCCAAATCTCGTCTCTGCAGCGATCAGCAACTTATTTTCACTGTAACATACTTAATTTATTTGCATGTTACTGAATCTACATGCATCTATACTTACTGTTGTTCATTAATATTATATTGCAAGTAAGTGCACATTTGTTCACATTTGTACGCCTACACAGATACAACTTGGACGTGCGTTGCTCGTACGTTGTGTCCGTTTCTCATACCTTATCACCTCAATCATGACCTTGCTTTGTGCCTATACCGTAGCGCAGGGACAAGATAAGGGCCGCCGTAAAATGAGATGATATTGTTCGTAAAATCACGGCGAGGGTTCAAATATTCAATGTTCAACGCGTGACATCCGGCGTATTAAAGCCTGGCACGATAGGGTAGCTACATGTAAAGCCGGAAATTATAACGCTTGTTGGGACGTATGGAAGAAAGACACGGTAATAGCCTGACGCAAGCGGACGAAGCGGAAGAGAAAAATTATATCCTGGCCAGCCAGGCCCTGTGCCACAATGCCGGCGTCCATGGAATGATGGGAGAGTCACGTGAGTGCTCCGCCTCGCTTTTCGTGGTTGAGTGACAGTCAGGTTGACTTGCTCTTGCTCGCTCACCTGCGCCTGATCGATGTATTCTGCGTTGATACCCGCCGCTTTTGTCTCTACCGGCGGAGTATGCACAAGTTGCGCGCATCTCTCATCACACCTGTCCCCACAAAGACCAATCCCAGTATCTACGCCTTACACCGTGAAGTTCGCGACCTTCGTTGACAACTTCCCCAGCACCACGACGTATGTCTCACTGCAACCATATGCCTTTCAAGACTCGTCTTTGGCCGTTGAGTTTTGCAAGACTCTACCAAGTCCGTCGTCTCTCGTTCTGGACGACATGCGTATCAGCTCGCAAAGCAACATCCATTTCATTCTAAACGACGCCGTGTCAGACATCCTCGCACCCCGCGCTCACCTGGAACTCGACAGCCGCGTATGAGCCCTAGTTCTCTGCTGTTATTTGGAGTATTTGGTTAGGATGGCATGTTTGTGGGTACGTCCTTAGGTTGTTACCAGTCTCGGCTCGGGTAGGACTCACCGTGCGTCTTCTCCCAGACCTTGCGAATTTTAAGGTTGACTACTCTATGGAAAACATTCTTACGAATGCTTATGGGAGCGCCGATATTGCCGTCCGCCAGTTGAACGCGATTTTGTCACCTGAGACCCTATCCGCACACGTCAATGGCATCACCCCGCGGTTCTCATTTGATAGCATGTACGATGTCGTAATCATCTCCCCGCACGCATCGTGGCTAGCCGTGAACCCTCCACCGGCGGTCAATGGGGGCAATGGATAGCTCTTCGGTGAATTGGATACATGATGGCCGGGAGAGCAATGTTCTCAAAGTGAGGTTTCACTTCATCTTTCCACACTCGCAGCTAACCTGGATATCGTATGTGTCTAAGCCGCAGTTTGGCGACATGCTCCGCATCGTCACGAATGCAGGTGTTCTATTCTAGCCATACAAGTCCGGCGTAGGCGCCACGATCGCTCACCGCTTTCGATATCGCCAAACGGGTTTCATAGATGCCGCAGGACACTCTGGCCGAGAATGTGAAGCTTCGTTGTTGCGCTCAATGGTGTAAGCTTTCTGATGAACATGTCGACGGCGATGAGAGCTGACGACCAGATGACTGGGCAGGCTCACAAGGGGTCTAAGCACAAGATGTCGAGAGAGCAGGATCGAAGGATTAGGCCAGGGTGAGCGTGGTCGTCAAGCTCGAGGGGGCGGAAATATGGCTGGGGCGCCATGACGCAACGTTAAGTGCGTCGCAGTCGCTTTTACTGGGACTGTACCACAATTAACTAACTTACACATAGCATCTGGTCGTCTAGAGCACGAAGATGCAGGTAGTAGGAGATGCTGACTTTCTCGTGAAGACGTTTGGCCAAGCGGATCTTGACTTCGCCCTCGCGCACGATGAAAAGCTTCGCAGATTGATCATCGTCGAGTCGGGTAGCCTCGGTCGCGGGCGAAGATTGCAAATTCTTTGGGAGCGAACACCACCCCATGTCCTGGTCTCGTTCTGCCGGCGCGGGCTGTCGCTTTGAGCTGCTACAGGCGCGCACCAAGACACCACAAGCCGAGGTCTCAAGACGCTCCTGTTTTCTCTTTCTCAGCACACGGTCTTGTAGCTGGTGAGTCTGCCAAGACTACGACGTCCCGAATACGAAGCACTTACCATCGAAACCACGCAGTTTGGTTCGTTTGCGAATCGAGCGATAGGGCAGCGTAAACTGTACCGCATCTCGGTGTAACGAACCGAGTACATGACCATGTCGTCCAGCGGATTTGTAACTATTCAGATCCCCCATGATCACGTACGCTTATCGTCCCAGAATC
>NW_006767792.1:0-6450 GCF_000300595.1 Phanerochaete carnosa HHB-10118-sp
TAAGGTAGAGGTCACCAGGAACGGGCACCCCTTTATGTAAGCAGACGTCGGCCGACAGTGACGGCCTTTAATGGCGACGGGCGCACTCCTCCTTTGGTAAAACTGCTCAGTAGGAAATGTCAGAAGAGGCTCTGGCTATAATTCCTATTCAGCAGAATCTTTTTACATGGCGTTTTCATTGAGCTATTAGGGAAAAAGTGATCTCAGCGGAAAACACATTTTTCAGCCAAACCAGCCAAATTGGCAAGATTTTGTGTTGGCGAGAGGTCGAATTTTGCGCAAGCGCCTTGATCACGTGATCTGCCACGCGAGAGCGCTGATGCGTACAAGCTCCATATTGGGTAAAATCCCGCCTGCCCACTGGCGCTTAGTTTCTGCCCCTTGGGAATTGGCCTCGAGTGACTTCTCTGAATGGAGTGGCAAATGTAGAATCAAAACCAGGTTATAGATACACTAATGCAGCCTGCTGAGACATTTCTCAGCCTCCCCTCTACCTTAAACTTGGTACGGGCAAGCGAAATCCCTCGGATTTTGCGCCTCCCACGATCACGTGATGGAGCTTACGTAAGAGTGCCCGTTCCTGGCGACCCCTACCTTACTCACGGAAAGAATTGTCTGAATATTAATGCGACCGAAACAATCGATTATTTAGCGCGCATGCATATGAGGTGCAGTAACCCTACTCGCAAACACAGCTAGTGCATTGAGATACGATTTTTAATGCTCTATACGATACATTGGGATTTTCTTTGGCTTAGCAATGTCAGTGCCATTCCCATCAATGTCAGAGCCATTGTCGAAAGAGTGCCATCACACCCGAGTAGCCTCTGTAGAAGCGCCAAGTCGCTGCAGTCCCGACACCACATGCTTTTGGCCGAGCAGCCATGTTTGCTTCCCCATCTCATCTGTTCTGCCAAGTTTGAGCGGCTCTACATGCTTTGCTCCTTGTTCTTTACATTGTCTTAAGATAATCCCGTTGACATTGCTGCCAGTACACCACGACCGGAATTTGATGCAAAGCTGCCTTCCCACTGATAGACTGCCCTGCCCAAGCCTATAGTGACACCGGGCCCAACATGGCGTCCTCAGCATCCAAACCCGAGCCTATGAATGCCACGACCCACCATTCAAAGGTGCGGACCACGCTCAAATTCGCAGACCCGCTCTTCGTGGCGGGAGGAGCCGTCTCTGGCAAGATGGAAATGGAATGCAAGACCGACAAAGGTCTCGGTATTGGTGTTATCATGATTGAACTCTTTGCTATTGAGGGTACGTCTCTTCACACTCATAGGGAGTGGGAACATTTTACTCAACTGTCCGCGTAGAGCTCACATCTAGGGACCACTCCGCTATGCAGACCTTTCTGCACAGTCGACGAGTCTTCCAGGGACCAGGTTTACCCCTATCGAATGCCGTGCACCCTTTCCCCATGCCTGACGAACCTACCTTGCCCGTCAATTACCACCATGCGCGACGAGGTGCCACTTCCTTCCTCTTCCGTTTTCCGTTACCAGAGACGTCTCCGTCCTCGATCAATTTTGGCTCCGGTGTAGCGCAGCTCAGATATGAAGTCCGGGCTACTGTGGGAGTGGTGTACAAGGGAGAGCGAAGGTTACTTATCGACAGGAAAGTGGTGGACGTGGTGGAGGTGTACCGAGACGATCCCTCGCGACCCGAGCCACAAGGGATGCTCGTTGGAGAGAACGGAAAGATACTGATGCAAGGAAAGGTCCTAGGTGGTGTTCTGGTTGCTGGGCAGCCGGTTTGTGTAGAGCTGACCGTCAAAAATCACTCCGCAAAAAAGGTCGATATCTCACATAGCTTGCCCACGTCATCTGATATATTCCTTTGTCGCAGAACACCGGGTTGGCTTTGGATTTAAGTCGAGATTTGCAACTAGCGCATGTTGGCCCTAACGAGGGGCCGCCACTGCAATTATCAGATACCCTTACGTCTGTTTCGTTTCAAGGGCCGGAGTTCGTTATTCAACCGGGGTGGAAGGTGTTGCTAATCTCGTTTTCGATGTGCCTCCTCGGGCGAGAAGTATTAAAGGTGGCCTACGCGACGGTGGCGAGGATGGGAAGACTTCAGAACATCTGTTCGAAGTCCGAGGTACGATCACTATTCGTCTCGCGCTTGGTTTTGGGAGGTGAGTGACCGCACTACCAGACTGGCGCCGACTGACCTTTGCTTGGCAGTAAAGACATGTATCTGAAGCTCCCTGTCTCAATCTTTAACCCAGCGGCGCTCCCTGATCCACCCCATATGCCTTACTCTCCAGAACTTCGGCCGTACTCTCCCGCGATTGGTGTTCCGCCGGATGCGTACTATTCGCCATATTCGTCCCCTCCTCCGCTTTCAATGTCACCTCCTCTTCACAACTACGCACCACCGTCTGTCACGCCAAAAATGCTACCTTTCGTGGATCAAGGGCGCGTCTGGTTGCCGCCATTGTCTCCGAACCCTTATCTTGGCCGTCAACCCCTCTACTCGCCATTTCCGTATCCTGCGTATCCTGCGGACCATGTTCTTCAGTACGATTTCCCTGTTCGACCGTCGAGTGCGGAGCCAATCCCTTCAGAGCCGCTGTATGAGTCCCCTGCAGCATTGCCACCACCTTCATTCATGCAGCAGCCGTTGGTCGCTACTCCTGCTGGTTCCTCTCCTGCGGCCGAACGAGTTGAAGGAAAGGGTGAACGTGCTTCTCGCATCACCCATCATCTGCGCTTGTCCTCAAGAGCACGGTCGGTGTCTCCAATGTCGCACAGATATGCGACACTCGCACCGGAGGACTTATCAGGACTATCGCTTCACGTGCCCTTGCAAGCAGAGGCTTCGCCGCAAGGAGGTTCTGCGTATGCTATGTCTCCTGTTGGCCATGCTAGTACCAACTCCGACGTCGCCTCTCCCCGACCAATGCCATCACCCAAACAGACGTATACCGTAGACTCAATCACGCACCTCACTTTTAGTAAGAGCGAGCGAGTAGAGGCATTGGAACGCATTGCTGCCCAGACAGACGAGACGAACAAGGATATGTCCGGTTCTGTCCCAGATCTCACGTTTGAGCGAGACAAGACGCTCCCCGCGCCACCCGTGCCCTCACAGAAAGGACATCTTACAGCCCAGCCTTTGGTGCCACCGGTGGATATCTTCTCTCTCTGTGCAGATGGTGATGCGAATGTTGCTCCACCAACACCCACCTTGAACGCCTTCGTGTCTCCGAAAGCATCTCGTGCCGTGTTGGGGCAACTTGGCGGGCTGGACGCTCTAGAGGCCCGCCTACTAGCCGAAGTGGGGACTCGCAAAGTCGAACGACTTCCCGACAGACCAGACGTACGCTCTGTTCTCCCCATCACGATACCCAAACCGGACGCTTCTATAGATCTCAATGTTGATTCTGCCATCTCTAGTCTCTCATTACCAGGCCTTGGCGCGGATGAACGTACTGAGCGCCTCGGTAGAGAAGGCCCCTCTGCTGAGTACAGTGATCGAGGGAGGTTTCGTGTACGAGACATCGAAGACGACACGGTGGACAAGGAGCACGCTTCGAAGACGGAATCGGAGAAGAAGATACGAAAGAAGAAGAGCGGGCAGAAAGCTCAGGGAGAGGCTTTGAAGGAGAAAGAGCTTCAACGTCTACGCAAGGCCGCCCGGGGTCGCGTTACTGCTTGGCTGGGTGGCATTGACCCGGAAGCACCCTCGCAGCCTGCAACCCCCCCTGCAGACTCGTCACCAGAACGTACTCAGGATAGGAGGTCTCCGTTGGGAGATGATCATACCGTCCTTCGATCCGCACGGCGGCTTATTGAAACCACGCAAACAACGAATGCAATAGAGTCGCAGCAAGTCGAGATCGAACTTGAGATCGAATTGTCTGACGTAGGGCCACCGGCTCAAGCGGACAAGCCGGTGGAGGACAAGCCTAATCCTCGTTCGAGTGGCTTTATGCCCATTCGCCCTCGCGACGACAAGTCTCAGGCAGCAGAGGAGCAGAAGTCAGGTCAAGCTGTACGCAGAGCGCATCAGTTTGTTTGGCCACAACGTCAGGCGGACCCTGAGGCCCACTACGATATCCGCTCCGCGCGTGGTGGTAAGGGCGGACAGGTCACCGCTGTTGCAGCCATTTGGGCCCAAGCAACTGACCAGAAGCCCGCAGTACCGCCACCGAAATCTCCTCCACCGAAAATGTGGAACAGAACACCGCTGAAGACTCCATCGGGCCCTTCCCCGCTTTCGCAGTCGTCTGAGAGCACGAATGACAGTAAACCGCGCATAATCCCCGCTTCGCCTGCGGCAGAACTCGCCGCGAGGCGTGCCAAGTTGGCGAAGTCATCTTCGGTACCTGCCGTCCTCTCCTCGTCGCTCGCCGCACCCATGCTGTCCTCTACGGCGTCCCTTGCTAGACCGTTGCTGAAACTAAACCCGAAGCTTCCAACGCGTCCGGCCGTGATCCAGGAGACTCCTGAAGTCAAGAGTGATGGTGCAGATATGAAGGCTCCAGCCAAACGCGAGCTTGCTTTTGGCCAGGCGAGACTACGAGAGCTCATCAAGAAATACCAAGGCTAATACCCCATGCACTATCTCGGACCCATCCACCATTCACGACCCATCACGTAATTTATCTCCATTACCATGGATTCTGTTCGATCTACACCATTTATACAAGGATCTTATTCAAGCTACGACTGTCATGACCTACATAAATGTAAATGTTCTGTACCCTGTCCCGTCTATAATGTTTCTATAGCTCGTAGCAAACAGTGAATTGTAGCTCGTCCGAATCGACCATCGAGGATCTAAAAACATGTATTGCATGACAACCGGGGAACACGAGAATACAACGAAGAAAAATTAGACGAAAGAGTCTTCCAGACGACCGACTTGTCTGTAGTGGTGTGCAATCAGTTCTGCAAAATGACAATACAGAGCTTAGGACGTACCTATCCCGAATAGCTTCCTGCCATCGCTGTAATTTGGCGATCTCGTGCACTTGAAAACCAAAAATCTTTGGCCTGTACCTTTCTGCTTTGAGCGCCACGGCAGCCGTACTTGTCCCTTCACCTAGGCCCTCTGTAGGCAACTCCTGCTCTTCGCGTCGCCGTCGCTTGCCATCCCCTTCAGTCCCTCGAATCCCAAGATCGACGGGACCGCTCTTCGGCGGGATCAAATTTGGATAGACTAGGAACAGGAGGTGAGGGAACGAAGTGCCAAAATATGCACCATCGATGGAGCCATGGCGAGACGACTTGGGAGAGTATATGTCTTCACAGCGTCCACAGTAAAGTTTGACTGACTTCTCATATGGGACATCCGTGAGGCCGACCGGGAGCAGAGGCTGAGACTGGCACAGAACGCGTGGGCAGCGACCGAAATCTGCACGCTTGTATTTCTCAAGCTGTTTTACACGTTAGATTCGATCCTAAAGAGTGAAGTTCACAACGTACCATCTTCGCGAGGCCTCGAGCAGTCACAATCCACCGTGCATGAATCAAACCGTACAACAACCTCGCCTGCACATCGAGGGCACCGCGCAGCTCGTCCTGTATGTCGTCATCTGAAGAAATAAGCAGACGTTAGGACACATAGCACTTGAAGTGGAGATCAATGGAGGTACCAAGGTTGTCCGTTATGAGGTCAAGGGCCTGATTGTAGTTGGAGACTTCTGTGTTAAGACCGGTGAGGTTGAATCGGTCGAGGATGTACTCTTCCTCCACTTCACAGAAATATTCATTCCCCTTTGATGATAGAAACCACGAAATCCACTATGGTTCGTCAGGATAAAAGTTCAGATGGAACGAGGGAACTACTCTTACCGAACTAAGTACGCGGTTCAGAGCACGTTAGGGGGACGACGTATCACAGACGTACTTGGAGTAATCAGAATCTGAACCAGTCGAGATTTCTTCCACTACAGCCGACACATATCAGCATATAGCTCGAAGAACCAGCCGTACGAAAACTAACTGTATGGCTATTCTCCAAGAGGTCGCAAGGGTATGAGGACAAGGATGGTAGACGCCTGTAGCTCACGGTGAGGCCGCGCAGAGCGGCGCTCGGATATTGACCAGTGACCACCACCTCTGCATCTCAATCTCGTTACTACAGAAGCCCGGCAACCCATGCTCTCCTGAAAATTTATTCTCCTGTGGATTACGCACTTATAGATGCTCGGGGCTATTGCACTCCAAATGCCTACCGATCTGCGACCGACAACTCATCCAGCGCACTCGCTTGAAGTGGACCCGCCGAACTATGGTCGATGGAAAGGAATAACGCGTCTAACCGTCGATATACCGTCTTCTCAGACAGGGCAGCCGCGGACGGGCGCGCCTCACCCTCCACCAAGATGGAAAACACCCGAATTCCTGTTCTACGGGATCGTGTTCGCGCTGGTCGTTCCCATGATGGTGTGGCTTCCAGTGAAGCTTAGTAACCGTACGTGCTTTT
>NW_006767793.1:0-6434 GCF_000300595.1 Phanerochaete carnosa HHB-10118-sp
TTGAGACTGTGGTACGTCTCCTGTAGAGCTTACAGTAATTAGACTAGCAGTAAAAAGATTAAATCTATTCTTGATCTTTAACTCTAAATTGGAAGCTTCAGACTGCTTCAAGTTATACAAATCCTCTAAGGACATTGAATTGTCCTTACTAGCCAAAGCTTACTAAGTTAACCAAGACATTAACTTGTCTTTGTTACCCTCTTATCTTACTTATCTAAAAACCCTATTCTACTAACCCAAGTAGCTAGTCCTTAAGCTACTAACTAAACCTTCTTACAGCCCATCTTCTAAGATTCCTTAAAAGTCCCTTGTAACAGGCAAGTGAGGCTTTAGAGTACTTAAGCAGATTAGTAGGTGGTCTTTGAATTAGTCCCCCACGAACACCAGGATAGCTTGGTTGAAAGGCTAACCCAGTGAACCCTGGAAAGAAAAGATTGGGAAAACCAAATCTAAGTATTCCATACTATACCCTTCTTGCTTTTAGTTTAGAACAGAACAAACTCCATTCTCTTTTATTAAAAAGTAACCTTCTAGGATTTCTCCTAGAATCTTCCTTATACCAAACCTCATTTTTATTTTACTTACTTTTCTTATCCTAACCTTTTCTTTACGACAACGCGGTCGAGGGATTGGCTTCGATTCTGAGGGATCGGTACAACTCGGAAATGAACTGATTCTTAAATTCAGTTCCCCTATCACTGATGATCTTTCGGGGTAATCCATGATGTGCAACTACGTTATCTCAGAGTGCCTTTGCCCATCCTTCAGCGTTGAGTTCAATGATACTTGGTATCGCGATTATCTGCTTAGAGTACATGCAGACAATCACGAGGATGGCATTGTACCCGAAGGAGTCCGGTAATACGCTTATCTTATCCACAGAGATTACTTCCCAGGGTCGTGAAGGGATTTCGTTTGGAAATAGAAGCCCGATAGGTCGTGTCGTATGAACCTTGGTCTTCTGGCACTTTTCGCATCCGGCCACGTACTTTCTGATATCTTCTCGAATTCGGGGCCACCAGTAGTTTCGCGTGACCATTTCATGCGTCTTGTATTGACCAGGGTGTCCAGCCAATGAGATGTGTCATGGTGATGAGCAATGATTTGCTCACGGAGTTTTCTATTTACTGGTACGTAAATATGATTCTTCCATGTTACGAGTCCGGTACTATCTTCGTTCCAGTCTTGGTCCTTGTTCTGTAAAGCTACGGTAACTAGTGAATCTCGGTTCTTTTTGTATTTTTTAATTTCTGTGACCCAGTCCTGGTCAATTCCTTTTAAACTAAATATGGTATTACGAATCAGAGCCTGAAAATGTTCTGGTTTCAATAACACGATATCTGAATTGTCTTCCTTTCCTGCATTGTGCCTCTTTTGGCGAGATAGTCCGTCTGCTTTGCCATTGGTTTTACCTGGTTTGTGATGTAACGAGTATTAGTATTCAGCTAACTCGGTTACCCATTGGGCCTGTCGCCGGTTGAGCTTCTGTGGTTTCCGGAAGTATTCTAGGTTCTTGTGATCTGTCCATATTTCAAACGGATGTATGGCGCCCATGAGGTACTGATGCCATTCATCAAGACTAGTCATAATTGCGAGAAGTTCCTTATCGTAAATCTCGTAATTTCTTTCGGCTGCTGTCATAGCTTTGGATAGATAGGCGACGGGTTTCCATTTGCCATCTTGCTTCTGGGCTAACTCAGCTCCTACGGCAAAGTCTGACACGTCGCATTCTACGCGATAGAGGTCGTCGTCATTGGGTATGGCCAATACTGGTGCAGAACAGAGTGCATCTTTCAGGCTTGTGAACGCTACTTCTTGTTTGATAGTCCATTCGAAGGTAGCATTTCCTGTTAATGAACTAAGTGGCTTTGCTATCTTGCCGTAGTCTCGGATAAATCTTCGGTAGAAGTTGGTGAAACTGAGGAATGCTTGGATGTCTTGTTTGCACTCGGGCCGAGGCCAATTGACAACTCCTTCTATCTTGACTGGGTCCATGCGGACAACTCCTTTTCCTACTATCATCCCGAGGTATTCTATCTCTGCTTTCTCAAACTCGCACTTTTCCAGTTTCAGATAAAGTTTGTGTTCTCTCAGGATTTGAAGAACTTGCCGCGTGATCCGACGGTGTTCTTTTAAATCTTGAGTGAAGATCATGATATCGTCTAGATAGACTACCACGTGTCCTTGACTGATGAGATCTCGAAATATATCATTTATCATGGTTTGGAATGTAGCCGGGGAATTGGTAAGGCTGAAGAACATGACGAGTGGTTCGAATAGTCCTCGATTCGTTAGGAACACCGCCTTCTCTTCATCTCCTTCTTTGATGCGGATGTTGTTGTATCCCTATCGGACGTCTAACTTTGTAAAGTACCGTGCCTGCTTTAGCTTGTCCACTAGTTCTTGTATCAAAGGAAGCGGATAGCGGTTCCTGATCGTAAGCTCATTCAGCTTCCGATAGTCTTGTACAGGCCGAAGTCGTCCGTCTTTTTTCTTGACAAAGAATGGAGAAGCCCACAGAGATTTTGATGGTCTGATTCTCCCGGTTCAAAGGTTCTCTTCTATGAATTCATCAAGTTCTTTTTGTTCGTTTACAGAGATCGGGTAAACTTTGCAACTGATCAGTTGTGCACCTGGTGTAAGTTCTATCGCGTGGTCCCAGGGTCGTCTTTGTGGTAAGGAATCAAAGTCTTCTTTGCTAAACACATCGGAGTAGTCGTGATAGTGACTTGGGACGGTGTTTTCAAACGTCTTAGCCTCGTGTTTCAGACCTTCCTTAATGGCTAGATCAGTGGCCGTAGTGCGAATGTGCGCTGCTCCCGTAGCAAAGTAGGTTTCGTGGTCAAGAATAAAGATTCTATCCCCTTCTTCTAGGCGAGCCTCCGGATCGCTGGGCTCCTTCTGATCGGCATCAATATCAATTAATCGGGCGGCATATTTACATGTAACTGGACACCGATCAAACTGAATGATTTGTTCTTGCCAATTGATAGATGGGTTATGGATCTGTAACCACTCATATCCAAGGAAGATTGGAGTCTTTCCCAGATTCGTAACAGCAAACGGAAGTCGCTCAACGTGGTCCTGGATTTCCACCCTTAATTCGACAAAGTCGGTGATTGCCCCGCTGGCGTTATGCGTGCCGTCCGCGTTATAGACAGGGATTGGTGACGGCAGTTTCTTTGTGGCGATGTTGTTATCGCGGACGAACTGCGCATCAATCAAAGATCCAGTGCATCCTGTGTCTAATAACGCTTTGACTGATAATCGCTGCTGCGTGTTTAGGGTGGTAGTGATCATTGGAACGTCCATTTGTGTCCCCTTCCTTCCTCGGATAAAACAAGGCTGCTTTCGTAATTCATTCAAGAAATCTATAGCTTCTTCTTCTTTCATTTGCCTGATTTGGTTCATACAGGCTTCGGAGGCATCAACACTCTTCTTCGAGTGTACCCATTCGGTCAACAATCTAAGCGCCGAGGCTTCTTTGCTGATTATCCATTGGCGGATCCAGGCCGCCGTCCAAGGTGTGTGGCGCTGCCACTGCGTAGATTCGGTCTGGGGTTCTGGTGTAGGTAACAATTTTTTATTTGGGGGAATTAAGCAAGAGGGTTGAGCCTCTCCGCGCCGCTCTGCGGACGCCCCTTTTTCTGGTATATACATTGCTACTCCAAACCAAGAACACAGATAATTCGTAAAATTGCATTCGGTCAACTCAGCTACGCGCCCGGCTGACCGCTTGCAAAACCCTTCATGGGCGCGCGAATTTCTTCGCGAATTGCCGCCTTCCAATCAAATGGTTCTGCTGTCGCGGCAGAAGCTTCTTGGAGTGATGCGAGGGGTGTGAATGTATTGGTAGTGGGAACTACCGGGGTTTCTGCAGCTCGTACTTGTTGAGCTTGTTGCCGATTAGGGCAATTGCGCGAGAGATGTCCCTTTTCTCTGCATCGGAAGCAAAGACCCAAGCGTCATGCCTGGTCTAGCTCCATTGGCTGGCCTCTGCCGCCGAATGTGACACCTGTCCCATCGCGGCATGTTTGGACTGGGGCGCTTGCAGTAGGTGCGGCCGCGTTAGCCTGTGTTCGTGGTGCACTTTGTGCCTGCTGCTGCCGAGGTTGAAACTGTCCTTGCCGCTGGGACTGTGGGTTCCGTCAACGGTACTGCTGCTGATTAAGGTCGATATACGCGACCCGTTGTTTGTAGAGTGCGTAGGTGGTCGGCAGTTCCTCTGAAGAGTTGTACAAAAGCCAAATGATGTCGGCCCGAAGTGCTTTTTCTAGAAGTGACTTCAGTTCCTGGAAGTGCACTTCAAAATTGTGAATGTTCGCCTGGAAGGCACATAACTCGAATTTCGAGAAGAACTCCTGTGCCGATAACTTTCCCATCTGCATTGCCTGTAATCAGTCATAGGCTTCGGCCTGCTCGTCAATTAGGAAATGCTTATCCAAATCTGTCCATAGTTCCGTCGTGGTCTGGATCACCGTGTCTTCATCGGTGTTGTATTTTTTCATGTATGTGGCGACGTATTTGCCAGCATGACCTCCTTTCATGTAGGACAAGATCATTAAGACCCTGTCGAATTGCTCCGGTAGTCGCTTCCTTTGCGTAACTACGTAGAGTTTCATCTGTGTTTTCCAAGCGATATACCTGGACTTCATGCCATCGAAGGCATCAGGCTTCATCGCGCTTCCATTTATGAGCGCGGCACTGTCTTGGTTCTTGGCCATCGCGCCGGGATCAGAGGGAGACGAAGGTGGAGTGGGAGAGCATTGAGAAGGCGGATTTGATGCTTCAGAATCCTCTACAGCTTCTTCTACAGGGTCTGGTGGTCCCTCTGGTGGTACTTTGGATTCTCCAAGGGTGATTGATCGGAGATGTTCAGTGACTGAATCGAGAGTGTCGCGTCTTCCTCTGGGTTCTGAGGTAGATGCTGTGGGTTCGGAGTTTGCGAGGGACTCGGAAGGTTCTCCGGTGTTTACCCTTGTTACTAGTTCCCCTCGTAATCCTTCTTTGCACTGTGGACAACGAGTACTATTATGTGGAGAGTGCGGGCACGGCTGTTGTACACAGTATCGTACAGGATCTCCGTGTTTGTAGATAGTTCTCTCTCCTAATACTCGATGCTGATATCCTCTACAGTCACAGGAGGGCGTTGTCATATGCTATCGGGTCCGTGAAGCTGATTGCAGCAAACCCTGGGACTAATCGTGTTGTAACGACCAGATCAGGGGTAGAGTTCGCCGAAGAAAGGAATTTTCGAAAAAGAATCAAAACGCTATTTTTAATACAGTTCTAGAGATAATATAACAGCCCAAAGAGCGATTGCTTCTCTTCAGTCTGACGCCCGGAAAGGGATCGTCGATCTAACTTTTATCGCTTTTCCGATGCCCAGTCGCAACCGGTTGCCACGTCGTACTCAGGAATATTCGCTTGCGCTGCGCAAAGCGTTTAACTCTGCCTATGGTAGGGCAAAGTACGATTCTAATAGGACGGAGCTCTGTCTAGCCGCCTAAGGGCTAGTGATTACAGAGGTGACTTCGGGGGTGTGATGTGGTAAAACGTTGTGCAAGTGCACAGAAAAGGGTTCCAGGGGTCCGGGTCTTGATGCGGTAGAGTTGGTAGGGTTAGGATTTAGGGTGAGAGTCGAACATGTAGATTGGGTGGATCGTCGTGTGGAGCTGGATGATGGTTGGTGTGGGAGTGACGAGGATCGTCGTAGGGCAGTTGGTGGAGACTCGAGCTAATGTCAGCAACTAACAATCCAACTGGACTGAGCTACGACAATGCTGAGGAGACAGACGAGAGGAATGTGAGTGAGGAAAGACCAGCTCGAGTCTGGCTTGTTATTGAGCAGTATGAGCTACTTATATACATGTCAGACTGAATATCTAGAATATCCTACGAATATACGGAGGTGTATAAAAAGTGAAAGAATACCATGGAATCTGGGAGAACCATCCAGAATGTGTAATATTCATGACAATCAAGTTCTGACCAGTTCAAAACCACCATCTGTGCACAGGTGTGTGCCTGGCTCCTACAGCATAGGTGGGAAGGGCATCACCACCTGGGAGGGTTATAACATGTTTGAATACTATGTATGTAGCTGCATTTAGCTTGTCTCTGCCTGTAGGCTTCTGTACATCTGCATATGTGGTGTTTTTAAGCCCTGTGTGCATACCCATGTTGTTGAGTGTAGTTCAGCCCTTTCCCAGTATGCTAGGGCTCCACAGAGCTTTATATGTTATATACTAGTGTTAGGGCACCTGGATAACCATTTGTATCTAGCTGCATTCATTACTAATGGCTGAGAACAGTGTCCAAGCTATCATGAGTGCAATAAGAGTTCTGACCTCCTGCCTGCATCTCTGCATGTTATCCTGGCCTCTAAATTGCTTTCCCATGCTTGAATAGCATGTATAGATATGTCTAGAGCC
>NW_006767794.1:0-6401 GCF_000300595.1 Phanerochaete carnosa HHB-10118-sp
GTGGGGGACTAATTCAAAGACCACCTACTAATCTTGCTTGAGTACTCTAAAGCCTCACTTGCCTGTTTACAAGGGACTTTTAAGGAATCCTAGAAGATGGGCTGTAAGAAGGTTTGGTTAGTAGCTTAAGGACTAGCTACTTGGGTTAGTAGAATAGGGTTTTTAGATAATTAAGATAAGAGGGTAACAAAGACAAGTTAATGTCTTGGTTAATTTAGTAAGCTTTGGTTAGTAAGGACAATTCAATGTCCTTGGAGGATTTGTATAACTTGAAGCAGTCTGAAGCTTCCAATTAAGAGTTGAAGATCAAGAATAGAAATAATCTCTTTACTGCTAGTCTAATTACTGTAAGCTCTACAGGAGACGTACCACAGTCTCAAATAATGACGCCACTAGCTCTTGCAGTCTAGGGTTAGTCAAATAGTGAACTCGTGCACTATACCAAGGGCGTTTCCCCTTTGGGTTATTTGAAAGTCAGAGGCTCTACTGTGCTTAAGGAATTTCTTAGGCTTTAAAAAAAGAAGTCTATTCTCTGAGAGCTAAAGAGCTCAGGGGATTAACTGCAGGTTTGCTGCTAGCTAAATCCTTGAGAGTGTGTGTGGTGCTTGGTGGGTTCTTGTGTTCTTTTCTTGCTCTCAGAGAACCTCTCCTATTTATACCTTTCAGTCTGTTGTTCCTTAGCCAATAGCAAAACTGGCTCTTTTATTCTACTGTAATTACTAAGCTACTTCTACTTTTATTAATAAGCATTTGTCTGTATTAGTCAGCCTTCTGTCTGTTTTACTAATGTATTGGTAAGCTATTACTAATGTTTGTTAGAGTATTACTAATGTTTGTTAGAGTATTACTATATTTTGGTAATTTATAGCTGTTGAGCATAGACCTTTACTAAGCATAGTTTAGATTACTAAGAAGCTGAGTCATATTATCAGTCATTGATTCACTTTTAGTAAGCTTGAGTGTTTATGCTTACTTTGCAGCTCTGAGTAAGCAGTCTCTTTCTGATTTGAATACCTAGCTTATTCCTTTAGTTTTCCTATACTTATAGTTATGGCACATGACAGCGTGAGAATAGCTCGCACTTCTTGGCCTTGAGGAACAAGTGATTGTTCCTCAGCAGAGTAAACACGATCCTCAGATGCACCTCATGCTCCTCAATCGTGTCCGAGAACAGAAAGATATCATCCATGTATGGATGGACAAATATCCTGATATATTGATGAAATATGTGAGTCATTAATCTCATTAATCTTTGGAACATCAAAAGGGCATTGCAGTCCCCTTGTTGCATCACCTGGCTAACCATAATGCCATATATTGTTGAAAAGGCTGTCTTATGAAGATCATTGGGTTCTATGCAAATCTGTTCATATGCGTCAGACAAGTCTAGCTTGGATCGGACCAGAGCCCTTGTGACGTCTAGTTTTATCTGTTCTTGGTCAGGAAATGAAGTGACATCCTTTATGGTGTTGTCATTCTGCTTCCTGCAGTCGACAACCATATGGATGTTGCTATCTCTCTTGGGGATTGACAACATAGGAGCCACCTGCGGCACCGCTCTGTATTCCCACTATCTGGCATTGACATACCGGATGATCTTCACCTTCAGCAGAGGCTTTAGGGCCTCTGTGCATCTAGGCGGATGGTAAGCTATCTTGAGATGATCATCTATCAATGGTATACGATGATTTATCTCGCGCATGGGTGGGAGAACTTTAGGGACACCACTTGTGATGTCCTTGAACTCTTCAAACCACTTGCACCGCTTAGTGTCCAAGTCTGTATTATTAAGAAGAGAGATAATCTCCTCTTGAGGGGGAATATATGCTCCCTGGGCCTTAGGCATGGTGATCCCATCCTCAGGCTCAGTTATTCTTGCTTTTTTCCTTTCTTTTGCCGAAGCATACTTGGCTGTTGGGGCGTAGCGTGCTTTGGTGGAGTTTGTAGTTTCTGTGACCATGAACTTGGTCGTAGACAGAGTACGGTTGTCCTTGCTGTACGCAGCCATTGTGAGTCCCTTAGAGCTTGCGCTGTTGAGTCAGTGTTGCTCCAATTGGAGACTGTTTGCCAGTTCTCAATCATTGACAGTCTCAATAGTGACTATCTCCAAGTTCATTTGTGATGACAAGGCAGTCAGATGGCGTTGCACCTGTCTGTCACCCAGAATGCAGTTCCGTTGAGTTTGTCTTTTGGTAGGCCCATCTCCCTCCCCTTCAAGCGCATGTAAAGTGGTGGAGCCTATGTGAATGGTGTAGTTGCGGAAGTTCAGGACCATCCCAACGTCCTGCATGATCTGGGTCCCTATGATCAGATCATAGTGATCTAGAGATGCAACGTCGAAGTAAAAGTTGTACATGGCGGAACCAATAGGTATGGGCAGCCACACGCCATAGTTAACCTTCAACTGCAAACCTGAACAACCCAGTTGTAGGGTGATAGGGCTTGACAACGGGAAAGGCTTAAGTCCCGCGAATTTTGTGAAGTCGGGGCTTACAGTGTCAATCGTGCTGCCGGTGTCGATAAGAATGTATGCCTCGAAGTTATTAATCTTGAGGTACACCCTCATCGTCTTTCCTTGCACTCCTGGGCACTCCTGGGCCGTTGATGTGGCCTTCATGGACGAGCAATAACCAAAGGTCTTAGTTATTGCGCAGAACATATGGTCGCTCTTGCCTTCGTTGTAGTACTCGTCATTAGGGAACTTGTATGGTTCCAGAGGAGGGGCAGGCTCAAAGAGGTCTTCAATAATCTCCTTGTAGCGCATGCACTCAATGAGGTCTCGACTCTCTGCAACCGTGGGGACTGTCTGCTCAGGATCAAATAGCCTGGCCATGCTACGTCCCTCCAGACGCTGTGCGGTGACCCTGCTGTGTATACAACGAGTTACGTTGTGGTGACAATTATTGCACATATTAAAATGCTTGATAACCAAGCTCATAGAGTCATCTGGAATATACATGTCAATAGCACAGACTAGAGTTTGCACTTCTTCTTTAAGCGCCATATTGTTGAGATAATAATTCTCGAACAATACATTCAGAGCACCGGCACACAACATGAGGTTGTGATAATTATTCCTCATGCTCTCCAGCTTGTCTCACTCAGTCTGATCAAGAGGTACATCTGTGAACGTTCGAACGAACTGGACGTCAAAGAGCATAGGCTCCCCAAGCCAAAGTTTGGCCATTGTTTCAGAGGCTCGACACATGGCATCACGCCATCAACGCGGTGCCCTCACTCGCTCAGCCTTAATATTTCTTATGAGAGAACTGAGAGTAGCATTGGTTCTCTCGAGATGGCATCGAATATGCTCGACAAATTGGTCATGGGACATAAGGTCTGAGAGGGCCAGCACGTCTTCCGGGTTGACCGTCCCCATAATCTCATTCTGCTCTTTGTTCAGTGAATAGACATATAACCAGCCGTGTTTATTGCCTGGTTAAACGTTACACAGGACAGGGTGTCAGGATCCGCCATATTGGCAGATAGTGTAGAAGAATCTGGACTAATCATAGCCTCTGGATCCTGAGTGCTAACTGGTTCATTATCGAGTACAACTGTTGGCTGCTCAGAAGGTCTGGCATCATCGTCAGGTGTAGATCACCGCCAGTCTGCAATGTTTATTGCATTGAACTCGTATACAGATTTGGACTCGGAGGAAGGTATATTCTCCTCCGACTCAGACTCATATTGCAAACCTATTATCCTGGACAAGCGTCCACTATCTGAAGCGTAGTCAGAAGAGGCACCTGCTTCCAGATGTTGTTTGTCTGACACTTCAGTGTTCTTGTCCCTTCCTTCACCATCGTCTCATTTGTTATGAGGAAGAGAGCCATTAACCTGGTCTGCTTCCTCATTGTCTTTGTTCACGACGTTAAGGCATCTTAGGGACTGCTTGTTAGCCATTGAACACTTGGGGTCTGAGGCATAGTGACCGGTGCAGTTGCATCGGTAGCACACTACCTTGGACTTATCGACTGGCACAGCCTTGGCCTCGCCCTGATTGGGTTGGTTCGAAGATGGACGCAAACAATCTTGTCGCTCACGTCAGTCTTTACGGCCATCGCTGTCACGTTCAGGTCATTCGCGAGAGCACTGCAGCCTTTCCCTATGATGATCACGAGGAAAATGACTAGATTGATTGTCTGAGGAACGCCTTGATGACTCTCGATTGCTACGGGAAGGTGCATCACCCTGGGTCTTCAAAGACGATGGTGCTGCCACTGTCTTCGCTGACACCATGAATGCCTGTCGTTTTTGCCAAGTCTCTGCACTGGCGTTGAGGTCCTCGATCTGAAGGGCACTCTCGAGAAGCCTCTCAGCACTTGAGTTCATGGGGTTTCGTCCATGAAGTTCTTCAATCCAAGTAGATATGGATACTGGGAGTCCATCCATGAACCGTCAAGCAAATGAATACGAGTCCAGGTGGACGACCATTTGCCTGGCATACTTGTCCAGGTTTTGGAAGAACCTGTTCACTCCAGTGTGAGATGAGTAGCGCACGGAATCGTACTTGTAGGCTGCGTCCTTAATCATACTGGACTTCACAAAGCACAAGTACATTGAGCAGAAGGTTCCTGCCAATGTCACTCTGTGATCTCCTAGTACTAGGAGATTTGGTTCGACATCCTCGCAGAACCAAGTGGCAGGCTCACCTTCCAATTGGTTTCCTAAGAACAGGACTGCTTCCAACTCTAAGTCAGATACGTTTAATCTTGCAAGGTACGCAAACCAGACGAACTTCAAGAAGAACGTCCAGAATTTGTTGTGATCAGAGCTACCATCATATGTGGCAGTAATCTCTAATTTTACCTTGACCAAGGAAGGGAGCTTAGGCAGCTCTCTTTCTAAGTTTCAGTCAATATGGTCTCCTATAGCTGTGAATATTGACTCGATAAGAGCAGGCACAGTTGTAGTCACAGGAGGCCGCGCGACGTGGACGGACGGGCCAACATGGATGGATGGATTATAACTCCATTCCGCCAAATTGGCGGTTCCAGTGGCCGCCGCCGTCCTCTTCCTTGTCGTCTTAGAGGCTGCGGTTTCTTGTTGCGTGTACCCGGAAATGGACAATAGTGGGGCCATTGTTGAAGGTACAGGGTTTATCTGTACATTCAACAGCCCTGCTCACCCACTTCATTGTGGTTGAACGTCTTGCCCTGCAGGCACTTGTTGTCGTGCACGTCCAGGTGTGAATTGCTTTGATGGTCCTGTGAAGGAGGTGGTATGGGCTTTGCCATCTCCTTCTTCATCTCTGGAGTCTTGCTCTTCTGTGTCTTCATTGGGCTTACCTTCAGATTCATCATCTGACCCATTGCTCCCGTCATCTCCACCTTCCCCATCATTAACCCCGTGTTCTCCATGTCCACTGCTACCGCCATAGTTCCCTCCTTGGCCCTGTTCATCAGGCCCATCCTCATCCGAATGGACAGTGCTATCAGCTGTCTTGTTTGGATCAGGATGTAAACCGGCTTGGTGGAGGTGTTCATTCGAGCTTGAACTATGTCAGGCTTGCATGGCGTGAGACTGAGGCTCTGAGATGGGGGGAATTCTTCCATTGTCTGGGGGATTCCCTCCATAGTTAGTAGCAGGGAGATTGAAGGGTATGATAGGGTCCGCTCTAGCCTTCCCTTTGTTCTTCGGGCTGGGTTGGGGCTCAGGGGAAGGCAACGTGGACAACTTGTCTTAAGCACAGTAGAGCCTCTGACTTTCAAATAACCCAAAGGGGAAACGCCCTTGGTATAGTGCACGAGTTCACTATTTGACTAACCCTAGACTGCAAGAGCTAGTGGCGTCATTATTTGAGACTGTGGTACGTCTCCTGTAGAGCTTACAGTAATTAGACTAGCAGTAAAGAGATTATTTCTATTCTTGATCTTCAACTCTTAATTGGAAGCTTCAGACTGCTTCAAGTTATACAAATCCTCCAAGGACATTGAATTGTCCTTACTAACCAAAGCTTACTAAATTAACCAAGACATTAACTTGTCTTTGTTACCCTCTTATCTTAATTATCTAAAAACCCTATTCTACTAACCCAAGTAGCTAGTCCTTAAGCTACTAACCAAACCTTCTTACAGCCCATCTTCTAGGATTCCTTAAAAGTCCCTTGTAAACAGGCAAGTGAGGCTTTAGAGTACTCAAGCAAGATTAGTAGGTGGTCTTTGAATTAGTCCCCCACGAACACCAGGATAGCTTGGTTGAAAGGCTAACCCAGTGAACTCTGGAAAGAAAAGATTGGGAAAACCAAATCTAAGTATTCCATACTATACCCTTCTTGCTTTTAGTCTAGAACAGACCAAACTTCATTCTCTTTTATCAAGAAGTAGCCTTCTAGGATTCTTCTAGAATCTTCTTTATACCAAACCTCATTTTATTTTTACTTACTTTTCTTATCCTAA
>NW_006767795.1:0-6396 GCF_000300595.1 Phanerochaete carnosa HHB-10118-sp
GTAGTTCGTCAATGCACACTTTCGTGCACAAAAGCACGATAGAAATTTGGAACTTTTTATCACAAAAAAATGCCAAAACAGCTTGAAAAAATAAGTAAGAAAATGTTGTATTTTTTGCTCGGCATCCTGCAGTCTGGCAACTCGGCAATTCGGCAGCTGAGCCGATTATCGTCTGGGTACCGCCGTCCCCGGGCGCTTTGATAAATGGCCTGGCGGACAATCTGCTCGGCTGCCGGATTGCCGAGTTGCCGGGCTGCCGGATACCAAGGGAAAAAATACGACGTTTCCTTACTTATTTTTTCAAGCTGTTTTGGCATATTTTCTGTGACAAAAAAGTTTCAAATTTCTCTCGTGAAGTGCACAAAGGTGCACAAACGTGAGCTTTCGTGCATGTTAGCGCACGTTAGTGACCAAACGTGCATCATCGTGCACGAATACGCACGAAAGTGCACGAATATGCACGAAAGTGCACGAATACGCACGCTTAACCTTAGACGCACATCAAAAACAAAAATTTGCGGCCGGTGTGAATGTGAGAATTTTTTTTTGTCTAATAACACCCTTGATAGCGGACATTGCGGGCACCTTGAGATGCCTCGGAATAGAATGTCGGCGTCTCTCAATGCTAACGTTCTTTAATTAAGGGCTTGCAATGTCCGTAGTCTCGTCCCCAGCCATTCTGGTACGCCCGGAAGGCTCCGGGCGGAACCCATATCGGACTTCGAAAAATCGAAGTACGGGTTCTGACCAGAATGTCTGGTGAATCTCGGTCGGGCGGGTGTGGATCGCGCGCACGTGACGGGCGCGTAGGCCAGTCGCGATAGGCAAACCTAGTGATTTAGCGTCGTTTCGTCCCGGCTCTGTGTACTTTCTCATAAATATATACTGCTTAACTCAATATGCCTTTTGATGAGCAAGTTGGCGACCCTATCGAAGACGATCTCGAGATCAACGACGACGAATTCTTTGATGACGAAGACGAGCGAGACTATGCCCCTCGTGCACATCCGGTTGCTTGCCAGACAACCGAATCCCTCAAGGCATTTCATCAGCAACGAGGGACAACTGGAGAAGACTTTCGGCTCCGCATTCTCAAGATCTTGGACTTCATGCAGTCACAGGCAATGAATACAGCATTGTTCCTTCACCACCTCTGCTGGAACACGCCCGAAATCATCACTGATGCGCGCTGCAAGTACGAGCGCACCTCTGTAACACATAGCAAGGAACTTAAAGGGGTTCTGCGAAATTTGTATCGCCCACCACGCGGGCACGGCCGCGGTGTTCGCTCCAGAGGCGCTGTCGAAGCGATGACCGAAGTCGCGCAAGAAATTGTCACTCGGCAGGTCAACTACGAAATGCGCGCCCTTCACCCGATAATGGAGGCCAAGCCAGCGGATTTCAGAGAAGAATCGCTGCTACAGATCACCCTCGACGATATGATCTCACGTGTTCGTGCTGCGGCACCCACCTGGTGGTCAATCTGTAGCAATGCGGCCTTTACTCCCAAGCAAGCTGCCAGAAACACGAAGAAATCAAGTCCAGACACAGTACGTACTAAATTATACTGATTTTAGCTCGCTAACGCGTGTTGTTACTATAAGGCTATTCTCATGGTCACGTCGATCGTGAGCTTCAGTCGCTCAGTCCGTCGCTGCAAGATGCAACAGCTCATGAGTGCGTACCTTAAGTCCTGCGGCCTCAAAGCACGCGCCTTCGATACTCTCCATGCGCTCTATTTTTGTATGAGCCAGAAGACCGTCTATACAGCCGTTGATACCATTGCGGAGACGACACAGGAGCGGATGAAAGCTGACGTGAAGGATTACCCAATCCGTGGTTCGCACGACAACATAAACATTAGATTTCAAGCGTACGAGCAACGCACTGACAACAAGTCTCACTTCGACAGCGGCACGGCTGCGACTGTCTATCCGGTCAAAGACCCTGATGCTGTACCGCCGAACGCTGCAGCGTACCATGAAAAAAGGGCTGCTGGTTCTCAAAACTCAATTACCCCCCTCGATATTTTTGAGCTTGAGTCTCAGGCCAGCCCCCGTATTCACACCCGTGCCGTTTATCAGATCATTCGCTTCCTAATCGATTCGGCACCGTTCGACTTATCTACCTATGAGCACAAGGAGAGCGAGCTCTTCAAGCCTCCTCCACCTGTTCACCAGCTACCAACCGGTCCAGAACACGCCCTGTGTCAATACATGCTAGGCACGATCCACCAAGAGGAGGCATCGTACGAAGGCAACGAGCGCTGTATGCATGAATGGTTGCGGCAGCTCGGCCTGGACACTGTCGAGAACATGAAGCACATATCTCAAGAGCAGCTGATTGTTTGGATGGGCGATCAACTGACAAGCTCGCGCTTCCGTGGCCTCAAGAATTTCAGGTCACAGGACCTGAATTCCGCCCAGCGGTTCGAGTTTTTAATCGAATTGGCTGGCTGGTTCCACGCCCAGATCAATCTGGGCTTTTCATTCCACCATCAGTACTACGGAAAGCCCGGAACGATGGGTCTCAAGCATGCGATCGACCTTCTCGAGCGCAAAAACCTTGCGACTCCCTCGGTACAAGGGACCTTCCACCACAATCTCGACGAGCTCCTTCACCACGTCGCCGAAGCGCACTTTCGGGATGCTTGGTGCACCATTGCGAACGTCGACTCTCTGGATGAGCTTCGTTCTCGTACCCCTCAAGAACTTTCTAAGCTCGCGTCTAAGCTTTGGGAAAAACTTGCATCAACTCATGCTCTCGATAAGCTGTGCGAGAAGACCAACGAGGCAGCTGATGACTACTTCCAACAGGCCGTGATGTTCAACCGTGACATCCTCGACTACCTTGAGCTTGACGACGCAATCAAGACAGGAGATGTTGGCCGTGTGCGCGACCTTCTGCCGCGCCTCCTTTTCCGTTTCCTAGGTGGCGGACACACTAATTATGTCATAGAGATGTTAGAGCTTATTCAAGCTCTTGAATGCGAATGGCCAGAGGATCTCAAGTGAGTGATTTGAATTTTTGATGATGAATCCTTCAAGTCGTTGACTCAGGTCTCCAGAGTTTGGGTTCTCAAGTATTGCTGGCTTGGAAATACCACTGGTCGGCCGGGCTGCTTTTCGCCCTTCGACTTAATTCAAGAGCATAATATCCGGGATATCAAGGTTCGTAGATGTTTATTAGCCTTTGACGTGTCATCTCACCCAGTAAATATAGCATATATTCGCCGTCTTTGGTCCGTACGCTACCTGGGAGTATATAAAGAAGATCTCAGCTGCCATACCCACTATGCGCAAGGTCAAGGACCATGTCGAGGCTGATATCAACCATTTCCGCCGTGGTAAGACGCATACGAAGCCTGCCAAGGAGATCGATGTCGCCAAACTGCAGCAGGCCTATGCCGCATCGAAGATTCATGTCTTTGACCCAACGCGCCCACGCCTGGACATAGAGTGTCTGACTGACTACCTGCAACAAGGGTCCAATCCGACGCTACTGCGTAAGACAATCAATAGATGGACCGCGCGACGGGTTACGGCAAGATCGACCGAGCAGGACTGGACCGACTACGTCGCACTTGCTGCGGCAAGCATAGCATGCAATACACACACAAACCATCCAGCTACTTCTACGCTGGGTATGTGCATTTTTTCACTGAATGTACGTGTCTCTAACATACCTGTTTACTCAGGGGATAATTTAGGTGGGGATGAATGTCCCACCAGCTCGAATATGCACCATGATGATTAGTGATTCAATTGTACATGTGTAACGAATAAAATATGTTCAAGACACTGTTATTGCGGCGGGGGCGGGGGCAGTTGTGGCCACGGCTGAGCCGGATAGAGCTTGCTGGTGGCGAAAGCTTGCTGTCGGGCATAGGCGGCAAGGTAGGCTTGGTGCTGGGCATAGGCAGCAGCCTGTAGATGTTGCTGATACTGCTCCCAGCGATAATAGTAGTCATTCGGTTGTGACAAGACTGGGGAATTATTGCGAGACACAGACGAGGCTGCAGATCCAGATGCGACAGCAAATCTAGATGCGCTTTGCTGAGGTGGCAATGAAGCAACAGACGAGATTGGTGTAACCAGAGACACAGGAGTGGATCCAGAGGCAAGCAAGCTAGAGTCAGATATGGCAGGAGTTGAAGGACCGGTAGAACTGTAGGCAGAAGAGAAGGCAGTAGACAGACTCGTGCAAATAGCAGGGGCATGTTGTGGGGCGACAGGCTCTGGCGGTCCAGGAACAATGATGGGTGTCGCCCACCTCAAGTTGAAGGCTTGTGAGGATGCTTCGTGCGTCCGTGTACGCTTATGCACTGTTTCTTGATGCTGCTGTTGTCTCCGTTCTTCTCCACGCTGCTTGGCGTTCACTTGACTTTGAGCTTTCCTTACGGTCGCCTTGCGCTCTCTCTCTTCCTGCCGCTCCTCGTTCCATGCGTCGTCAATAGGCTTTAGCAGCTCGAGGATTTCATTGCCATATCTTGGAGCGAAATCCCATTTGAGGTCATCTATGAGAGCCTGAACAGTGCGCAGATCAGCGCGGGTTGCGAGTTTCTGTAGAATATCGTCAGGCAGTAGGACCCGATAGCCCCAGGAGGCAAATTTATGGCTTTTTTTCCACGTCTCCATCCGCCACTTCTTGAGAGCATGTTCGCATTTCTGGAGTCGCTCTCCTTTGCGAGGACCCAAGCCAGAAGGAAGACGAGGCCGCTTCTTGCCTGCCAAGGGATCTGGCTTGAGTCGGTCTTCAAAGTGTTCTATAAGCGCAACAAGCTCCTTTCCAAAGTCAGAGCGAGTCGAGGAGTCTTGTGACCGTAGGCAGTTGTCACAGCAAGGCACTGTAAGATCTGCAAGGGTATCAGCAACAGATGCAGTGTGCCTGGTGTCTGCACCACAAAAAGATCCTTCACGCCACAAAGAGAGCCTTTCATCAAAGCTAAGCCACATACCTTCGCGACGAGGGGGATTCTTATAGTAGTCGTCAACTATCTTGCGGCGGCATCTCTTTGTTAGTGCGTACTCGCGCATAGTCTTCTCAATTTCTCTCGACTTCTTTTTACCTCTAGTAGTAGGTATAGCAGCTGGGTCGCCTGCTCTTGGTTCAGGCTGAGTTGGAGGCACCTCGGGTCCACAGTAGCCCTCAAACAGGTCCTCCAATTCGAAGTCGTTGTCTTCTTCGTTCTCGCCACCTGGCTGCACATCAGGATCGTCTTCAGGGTCATTCTCAGGCTCTTCTTCCTGAAGCTCGAGCAAAGCAGTATTGTGTGGCTGGAAATGTTCGGTGACACCCTCCTGCGATCCTGTAAGTCTGGTGATGCCGTTCAGTGATACAGTAGGTTCCGCAATGCCGTTCAATGGTCCTAGAGACCTGGAGACAATGTCCTGTGACTCTTGGGGTTTATCAGCGATCTCTGACGAATCTGAAGGTTGTGCAACTATTTCATAAGCTCTCTGTAATAAATAAGGCTTTTAGAGATCTGTATTTTGCTCACCGCCATTGCTGGGCTTTTTCTTTCGCTTAGGAGGATCGAAGAAGCTCTTAGGAACGAGCATAACACTGCATGCAGGCCTTCCGTCGCGTCCAGCACGCCCGTGGTGCTGAATACCCTCGTCTACGCTATTAGGAATGTTGAAGTGGTATATTCTAACGATATCTCGAATATCCAGGCCCTAAGCAACTGTCAGCATAAGAAAAACACGAAAAGGCGTGCATACCATTCCAGCAACTTCTGTTGCAACCAATATATTGACAACTCCATTCCAAAAATCTTGTATAGCCTTCATTCTTGCTGCCGCATCCCGTGCAGAGTTGGCAAAATTGATCTGGGAGCGAAGAGTCGAGTTTGGAGGAAGCAGATTCCTCAGGTACAGAGCAATGTTCTGTGCATCTTCCTTCTTCAGAACATAGACAAGGGTACGCAGTAGAGGTTGCCCTTCGGTAGCCCCCTCCAGGAGGATGCGAAGAGCATCAAAATCAGTGGCAGACTTGATTTTGACAACAATATGAGTAATATTCTTGCGGTTGTTGCCAAGATTGAGCTCGAAGGTTTGCCCAAGACGAAAAGAAAGTGACTTCTTTACTGCTTCAATAACAGTAGATGTCATTGTAGCTGATGCGGCAAGGACGGGGACTTTGAGTTCGACCAGAGAGCGCAGGGATCCGAGCTCAGCAAACAGAGGTCGAAAGGCCTTGCCGGACCATTGAGTGATGCAGTGGGCTTCATCTGCAACGATAAGATCGACATGGGACATGAAGGAGGGCGTATGAGCAATCTTTGAGAAGGATGTCTTATTAAAGAGCATTTCCGGTGATGTTAAGAGGACGCGGAACTCGAAGTTCTTGATTCTCTGAGTGTTGATTAGCAGCAAAGAAATTCGAAAAAAATAA
>NW_006767796.1:0-6330 GCF_000300595.1 Phanerochaete carnosa HHB-10118-sp
AGGGCTCGCGTCATACTGCTGCCTTCACACCGGACAGCTCCGAGATTTTGATTGCTCCAATTGGCCCGGGGCGACTGTCCGTCTGGGACGTCAAGACCGCAGAGCACGTTCGCGACTTCCAGCCATTGGACCCACTATCCGTATCCATCCTCAGTCCCAGCTTCCTTCCGACAGAAGGCGAGTTCGTGTGTGGGTCGCAGAACGCTGTTCTTGTCCTGGACGTTGCTCGTGGCGGTGTTCGACATGCATTTACAGGTCACATCCGGTCTGTCAGTACCGTCGCTCACAATCGAGACGGGACTCGCATCGTGTCTGGCTCGTGGGATGGTACCCTCCGACTTTGGGATGTGGCGAAGCGTAGAGTGGACATGCCACAATCCGGAAACACCGACAAGGCACTCGGTTTGCTCGGCGAGGAACCGGTGAGCTACATTTGTGCCGTCTTCTCCCACGATGGGAGCCGTGCCCTATTGGAGCGCAATGACTCAGATCAATCTATCGAGGTGGTCAAGACCGATACGTGGGACTTGACGTACAAGAGTCTACCCGCATCCTTGGGGATCCTTTACATGGCCTTTTCACCAGACTGTGTGACAATCCTCATGGCGACAGAGGAAGATCTGGTGCTCTGGGATGCCGCCGCAGGACACCTACGTACTCGATTAGAAGGTAAGTTGTACCTTACCGACTGGGGCTCTTATTCCCCGAGCGGTTTCATGTACAGGGGTGTCGTGGGCTACATGCCGCACTGCTTCAGTAGCCAGTCCTCGTCAATCATGTTCTCGTTGGACGGCCAATACCTGCTCACGGGGAACATCTCTCAAGCCGGAAATTCTCAAGAGTATCCCACTTGTCTCTGGGACATCGCGACGGGCGAACCAATTCGCGAGTTTTGGGGACACAGTGGCTACATTCGCTGCATCGCTTTTTCCCTCAATGGAAGACGCATCTCGACAGGCTCCGATGATATGACTGTCATTGTGTGGGACGTCGCCACTGGAACATCCCTAGCGACATTCAAGGAACACAACGCACCCGTTTGGTCAGTCACTTTCTCTCCGAGTGGGGACCACCTCGTGTCAGGAGGGGTTGATTGTCGTGTTCTAGTGAGGAATTCGGAGGGAGGAGAACTACTCCAGTTCGAGGGACATGCAGACACAGTAGGGTTGGTCGCCTTCACCCCTGATGGAGAAGTCATAATTTCCTCATCAGACGATACGACCATGTGACTCTGGGACACCAAAACGGAGGCTTGCCTCCTAGTCCTAGACCCAATGATGTGGCACCACACCATACAACTGTCTCCCGATGGTTCAGGCATCATTATGAGCGGCGGAAAGCGAGCTGTTCAGCTCTGGGCTCTCCTCGACGCAGACGCGCAGGCAAAGACGCTACTTTCTTGGCTCCCGCGGCACACTTGGCCTGTGTACTACGTGAAGGACGGCTGGCTTTTCTCTCTGACCCCAGCCCGGCGGACGCACTTATATTGGGTGCCGGCAGACTGGCGGGGTTTAGTGGGATACTTCGGGCATAATCTGGCGTTTGAGAATGCACGTAAGCTGAACGTCTCTGGTTTGAGCTGATACTTGGAAATTTTACACAGTGGTCGCATGCAATGGTGTATCTGAATATTAACTGTATTGTTTTGTCTGTACTTGAGATATGCTACAAGATTGTAGGCCATATCCAAGAGTAAGTGAATAGAATGCGTAGATAAGCTTCATGTAAAAAGGTCGTGGAAGTCGTGATGTAGCAGTCTTGAAGGTTGATAAACGCTTCTATCAAAGCCAGAAGTAGCTTGGCTGGTGGATGACCACAACCGAAGTCGGGGTAGACTTACGCAGCTGGCTGGGCTTCACCTACCTTCCAAGCGACCCACTCAACTTACCCGCGGCGACACTTTGGGCAATCTCGCTGTCGTTCGTATTCGGGTTTCCAGGCAGGAGCAACTAACACTTGCCCTTTCCCTTGCCGGAGGCATTTGACCTCGCCCCCACCAAGGTCTAATCGCGACTGCAAAGAGCAGAAGCGGTTTTCCACATCTGGGCAGTATCCTGTCCTCCCTGCGCACGGCTACAATCGCAGCGATGAGGCTTACCTCTACGGAACAGGCATCAACTGCACAGTGTGTAATGATACCACTGCCAAGTATCCGACCGAGCTGCATGTAACTTGATCTAGCTATCCCGGATCCTCGCAGCCAACGCGAGATAGTCCATCTTGCCTTGCTTCGAGTCTTCGGACTTCTTGTCTAGCGAGTACGGCAGAGCTTGTAGTACATTTCGAAGGTGGCTCGTAGAAACAGCTTGGGTCAGCATGGTCAGTACATACAGTGTTGAGTGAAAGCAAGAGCGAGTATAACATCAGAACGCAGGCGCACGCTCGGCTCTCAGGGTAGACCGAGCATGACCTCAAGGTTAACCGGCTTGATAGCCCATGGTACACTCAAAAGCTTAAGTTTACGTGTTTTGGAAATGCAGTTCCAGCACAATTTGCACCACCCTTGCTTCACACGCGCACTGCTGTCAGCTGCCTGTCTGAGCTGAGGGATAGTTTGTCGACAAGCTGCTCTCCGGATCTCTGTGCCAGAGGATTGGAGGATGCACCCCAGAAGCAATTTGTGGGTAGAATCTGACCTAAAGAGGGCTGCGCCTGAGGGATGTGCGGCCCGGCGTGATAAGCTGGAAAGGAAGGCCAAGGTTTGAGCAAGCGTGCGACGATGCATTGAGCTAAACTCCAGCCACAGCAATTGGCGAAGGTGAGGCAAGTCAAATGATGGCTAAACTCACTTTGTATATACAAGCATATGTGCAGCGACCAAATTGGCCTGGTCTGGGTCCTTCTAGCCAATGCAGTCAGCTTGAATGGTGAAGCTAATCTCAAAATATGACATGCACACAACAAGAGCTGGCTTTCTAGGCCACTACAAATGATGAAAAGCATGCTTTGAGAATATTGTATCGTAGTACATGAGAGCGTTGGCGCAGGGGGAAGATGGAAGAGAGCTATGCAGATAATAAATGCGAAAGCAGGATCAGAGACACGGATGAAGGCTGAGCTCAGCCTTGAAGCTTGAAGCCTAGAGTGCCAAGTGAGTTCGGCGCGAGAAAAGTTTATTAGGAGTGTCCAATGAAGCAACAATAAGTGCCAAGAAGTACTGTCGGAAGATTAGCTGCTTCGCCACAGACATAAGAATAAGGGCTCACCATATAGATGAGTTCTGAGCTGTCTACATATGTCTGTTCAGTTCCATATTATAACTTGTTAATGACCTTGCACCTGTATCACTCCTCTCTATTGATCCATCATTGCAGATTGGCTTTTAGAAGGATTAACGGACAGCCTTTGATATTTTGGCCCCTAGCAAAGGTGGCACATCACCTTGCAACTTGACTGCGCATGCGCATGCTACGCCCGGGCCCTCAGGTTTGGGTTCCTAGCCTTCCATAGGTATCAGTTGACAGGCAAATAAAGGGAGAGGAGCAGAGAGTGGCATTGAACAGTCTAGTGTTTACCGAGTTCATGGGTCAGAGGCAGTGCTAGTGGAGACAGGACTTCCTGTCAAGCCGTAGTCCTGTTCGGAAGGGCCACCAGAGTGGCCTAGTTAAGTCTGAATCTCTTTTTTTTTTGGGAGGGGGAGGGGAGGGGGCTATATGACGGTTGGCAGCTGAGTTGACTCATGCCCCGCACCATCAGCATGATAAGGGGGTGTGAACACCCAGCTTCCACCGTGAGGAAATTCATTTACGCACGCAGTGTGGGACTCGGGACCTAACAGCCATATACATACCTAAGAGTCTTCGACCGGGCTGCCAATCCCCAAATGAGAGGGAGGACAATCCAGTGGCCCTCTACCCACTAGAACCCTGCTACCTGAGAGCCACTTATTGGCTCGGTGCGATCATCCATGGACAATGGGAGTACGATGGAATTCCATGTTTGGGCGGCAATCTTTCCGTCCAGGGCTTTCTTGCCAAAGCAATCATTGGTCATGGCCCAGTCGAGGTCATAACGGCATTGTATTGTAGAGCTCCAGCGGTTGCAAAGTTTGGTTTCGGGGGATACTTTGAGGTTGGCGTGTTCGATGTGTCTCTCGCAGCATAGCTTCCAGATGAGGTATGCAAATTTGGATAAGAGTATGCGGTACAGTCAGGATGCTGCCGTGTCAGTCGCACCAGTCGTCGAGCGAAGAGAGATGGCTCCGCATTCTAGTATTGAGGATGCCGTGGGTTTGTACCAGCCGGGGTAGGCAAACAGCCAGAGGTTACGTGCGAGGCCCCAGATGTAGGCCTGGCCTGGGGCGGTGCAGCAGGTGAGTGTGTGGTCGAGATCTTCGAGCTGTTCGCAGGCCGCGCAAGTGGCTCGGTTGTGATATCAGGAGATTTTTAACCAAAAGCAACCGATACGGAAGGCATTTTTCAGGTCCTTGTAGAGGAAATCGCGCGGTTTGCATGCAATGTCGCGGTGGCATGAGCGTAGGCCTTTCCAGATAGATGCCATGGTAGGTAGACTCCCTGTGCAGTCTTCTATTATGAGTTGCATGTTGGCAAGTCATGTTAGGGTTGAGAGTTGTAAAGTGTGGCCACGCTAATCGCAGAGTCCTTGGTAGGCTAGGAGTTGGGTGAGAGAGCAGAGTTTGGCTCCTGGTATGTCAAATGCGGGGTCTATAGTGAGTAGGATGTCATCTGCGTTGTCGCGTAGAGCACCACGTGCAGCTTCAGCATCAGCACCTTCATTTCTTGCATTCCCAGTGTGGCCTTTGACCCAAGCAAAGATAGCAGGTGCAGCGCGGGTCCGGAGACGGTACAGGGTTGGGCGGAGGAGATGTGTGTTTGCTACGCCGATCCAGAATCCAGAATTCCAAGAATCCTTCCTGTGGACCTCGCAGCCACCTAGCCTAGTGTACTATTGCATGAGAAACCGATCTCTGAAGTGACGTGACAAGTGAGCCTTAGCGGTTGGCAGGTTGGCCTCGGGCACTTGCCATCAAGTGCGGTAAGTGGTTCTCCAAGTCCTGGCAGTACGGCGCTTGGCACCAGTGGATTTGTACATGTCCCCTTACTGACAGGGGTCAGTACAACTTTGAGCTACTGCACCAGCAGCTACTAGTATGCGCCATCTAAAACAGAAGATACAGCAGGCTGGGGCCAAAAACACCGCCAATGCCATGATAAGAGACTTGGAGCAGGCTCTTGACATGCTCAGCAGTGTCGTCGGCAATCTTAGTATGCCGGGTTTGCAGATGGGTATTGGGGTTTTTGAAAGGGTGCTGGAATCGACTCAGGTGTGTACTGCAGGCCGTCTCCCTAGTGCTGATTTTCATAGCAGGTGCTAGAAATCGCGAGCGAACACAGGAAGCATTAACAAATTGGCCTCGATGACCAGGAATTTGGCGAGAATGCTAAATGAGAGCACAGAACTCCACAGCCAGAACATATTGCCCCTAATGCAGGCCAGACTTGACAGACTGCTATCGTAAGTTTGCTGTGATGATATGGATAATAGGTTACTCATGTCACGTAGCTCTTGGGAGACAGTTAATTATGAGGCGCAGTATCTTGAATACCAGAAACAAAAATCAGAAGTGTTGCAGCACAATGAAGTAGCAGACAGAACCACCACTCTCGTACTAAAACTGTCCTGGTCGATCCATAGTTTCATGGTATATAGTGTCTTATCCCTTTGATGACTCGTTCACTTCGCTGATGTCTCCCCTTGAATTTTAGGTTGGGGGCATGGGTATGCTTGCGATTGAAGTTGCTCTGGATGTACGTAGGAGACATTAATCGCTTGTACCAACGTTAATTTGACACTGGCAGGATCATATTCATATCTCCAAAGAGATATTTCGGTCTGTGGACAAGAAGTTGGATGTCATGCAGAGCAATACTCAAGTGAGTATCTCTTTTTTTTCCGCTTGTTTATAAAGGCCCGTAGAACTACTGCTACATGAGGGCCTGTGCTACAGCCAAAACAGGGTCCATGCCGATTCACCACCTCATAGGCCATGGTTGATGAATTAACCATGGGATAAGTTTACTCTGTGCCATGCAATAACAGTGGGTGTGGAGGCCTGCAATGTTCAATGCATCAACCAAGCAGAGGACATCTAGGACATTGCCTTTAATGCCTTCTCTATATGGGTAGCATTCAAGCTCCACTGTGCCTTGGCATTTCATAATGCTAACAAAGTAACTGGTTGCCTAAAAGCAGTACATTGCAGATCTATGCCTTTATGGGCCAAACTGGGTATTTAGCTCTCATGCTCTGTGAGCTTGGAGACGGTTGGTATTACTTTGGATATCATGGTTCACATGCTCCCAGCAGGTA
>NW_006767797.1:0-6317 GCF_000300595.1 Phanerochaete carnosa HHB-10118-sp
CGAAAGCCGTCATCTTGCGGGCCGCGGTGGCGGTAGAATTGCCCGGCTGAGGGGCGGCCTGAGGGGCTACCGTAGTTTTGGCAATCTTAACTGGTCTGAAATGTGTCTGAGTATAACCACGGCCTTTTGGTAGGCTGTGACACAGGGAAGAAAATGAACAAACAAAGTCCTAAATCGTGTCATCTGCAAATAAAAACGAATGCAAACAATATAAGGTGAACGCGCTCCAGAGATTCGGGGACTGTGGGAAGCACACTTGGGTGACTACAGCAATCGTGTTGCCTTTGTGCTGTAGTTGCGAGGATAGTCAACGTAGTCCCTGTGGCGCGAGCCATGTAAGCGCAAAACTAGTTGACGGTGCGTAGGTGTCGAAGCGAGGTTTAAATGCGAGGAAAAAACCGACTGAGGGTCTGTAAGGCAAATCTCTCGCATATGATGTTTCTGATCCTCAGGCCTCAGCGCTCAGCTCGCACTCCCGCCACGTTCGATGACACCCGGGCGTTACGCCTCGAATACATGGGAACGGCGCTGACCAGCTTGCGGCGTGGCGGTGCTTGCGGACGGCGCGCCGCCACCCTACGATGCGTGCGAGCCTCGTATGGCCCGGCTCTGCTGTACCTACTTTGACTTCAGGACTCTGACAACAAAAGCGTCCCTGTTCCGTAGCTGTGCAGCTAGCGCACCTTACACCTTCCGGCTACAGCATTGCCAGTCAGTCTCCCTTGGTATCTTTTGAGCACGACGCACGCGACTCCGATCATGACCGTACGTCTCTCCGACACTGAGCAGATACCTCAAACTTCCAGCAGACTCCCCCGACCGCTTGTCCTCTCTAGGAGAACTCGCCTTGGAAATGAGCATATGAGACGGATTTTTGGTATCATATGCGTTAACCAAGAAAGGGAAGTCTTTTAAGCAGCATGTCTCTAGACTTAAGCAACTGTCGCCACGCCCTGAGGTCAATATCCACTGAGCTGCAGTCTGCCAGATCCTTCTCAATATGCCATACCGTATACGACACCACGACTACTCAAGCACATAATGGAGCTGGATATGCATCTATCAGCATTATAAACAAGTCTAGTATACTGACAATACCAAGCTATTCTCATGGCGGTGTCGCCTGTGCTTGGTCCTCCCATTGCTCCTGCGCCTCCCGCGCCTTCTGTGCATCTTGCGCCTGCATCTCATTCCCCTTCGCCGCACGTCTCTGGTCCACTTTCGCCTTCAATGGAGCAAACCCCTTGGTCTTGGGCTCAAACTTCCCCTGGTTGCCTTCGAGGAAGTTCCTGAGCTTGCCGTGGAGCTCATACCCTTGCTCGATCATCTCGTCGAGAGCGAGTTGGTGCCGAGTGTCGCCGAGGCTGAAGCACTTGCGAATGATCGACTCATAGATCAACTGCGTCGGCCGGATACCGCGCGTCTTCATCTCCTCAAGATAGTAGAACGCGTCTTCGTATGTCGGTTGCGTAAGGCACAGCGAGACGAGGCGCTCGTAGGTGTACGCGTCCGGCGCAACGCTCGCCTCGCGCATATCGTTGATCAACCGGTCACCGAGCTGGCGGTGGCCCGCCGATACGCAAGCAGAGAGAAGCAGGTTGTAAGTGTCGATGTTCGGTGTGACGCCGAGGTCTCCTGCGACCTGATATGTCCCAAGAGCACGTTGCAGGTCCATTAGGGCGACGCAGGCCTGGATGACGACATTAAAGGCCGCAACGTCCACGGTACGCTTTTCGTTGCGTAAGTCCTCCAACATGCCATACGCTTCGTCTACGATATCCGCGCTACCACTGATAACTTCATAGATGGGAGAGGCAGTTTCCAGAGTCGGTGGCACGTCGTTGTTGCGCATGAGCTCCAGAACGCCGAAGGCCTCTTTGACGTCGCCGTCCCGGCAGAATGCTTCGACGACAGGCGCAAAGTGATGCTCCGCCCACTCAACATTGAGGCTCTGCAGAGCCTTGATGACGTCTGGTGCAAGCGATGAAAGACCATGCCTGCCGGCGGTGTGTAGGACATTGATGCAACAGCCTTCATCTGGGGTAATCTTCAGCTTCCTTACAACCTGATCCCAAGATGTCAAGACGCCATCCGCCTGCAAGAGAGTTAGAAATGGAAAGGAGATCTAAGAATATTCTACTCACATAGAGTGCCTCGGAAGAGGTAATAAGGCATTTCACCCAAACCACACCATCAAGGCGCCGTACCGATGAATGCTCAAATGATTCCGCAAGTTCGACGGCCAGGCGAGGGTGCCCGAGTTCACAGGCCAAGATGACGATACTTTGTGCGGTCTTCAGTGTCGGCCTCAAGTCAATGTCGCCCATCTCGGACAGCTTCTGCAGAGCAAGCTCGAAATAGCCTTGTCGTGTCAAATACAAGATGAGGAGCTCGTAGGTGAATTCGCTGGGTTGGATGCCATTTGCTAGCATGAGGTTCCAGACTCTCCAAACCATGTCTATGGACTCGTAGCGGACGGACTAGGCAAATGCTGAGGATGAGATCGCGAGACCGGACACTAACAGACTTCACCTCACATATAGCAAATGATGGAACGCCGACCTCTGCGGCACAATGTCGTTAGCCAGCATGTCCTCGAAGACTGCCATGGACTCGGTCACGAGGGCAGCATCCTTGCAGGTCTCCAGCAGCAGCTCGTAGGTGGCATAGTTCGGCTTGATACCCTGCTCCTTCATGCGTTTAGCCATAGCAAAAACTTCCGATGCCTTCTTCTGTTGCACTAGCTGACCGAGCTCCATGTTAAGACGAGCGAGCGTGGTACCCTGCGAGCTGGGAGGCCGGTAGGCGGTATCCAGCTTTTTAGAGTATGTCATATCATGGGCAGAAAGTGAGGGCATATCATATGCAGAGCGCCGTTGCATCGGCTGAAAGGATGCATATCTCTTGCTATGCGAGACGCATGCTGGCGGAAAGGGTTATTTCGGAGTTGGCTAGAACAGGGTCTGCATGCGCGCACCTGGTGGCTTGTTCGAAAGCGACCGCGCGGCGCTCGGGGCAATCTTGGAGCATCTCAGTGAATTGCGAGACGACGATGCCAGCATATTCCTGGCCGGCTTTTATGGAGGACGCTGTTCGCGGCGGCCTTGGTATGTTGGACGGAGGTTGGGAGCAAGAACCCTTCCGGGCAAATGAGGACGTGACGTGACTGAACCCGTGACAAAAGTGACACACACGTGATGGCACTCGAGCGCCCAGGGCGGGATGTCACGCGGGGGGGCCGCGGTCGGTCACACTCACGCTCATCACGAACCACCACGACGCGGCTGCACGCGATACCCCCTTTACCCTCTAATTTCCTTGTGCTTCTGCATATCAACAGCCTCGCTTTATGGTTTGTATATTGTGCAGAGCAAGGCAGCAAAACGAGCTGACGTATGGCGGCAGTTTTATTCCGAGGCGATCCTGTCCCGGAGGGGACCACTGGCGAAAGTATGGCTGGCGGCACACATGGAGCGGAAGCTGTCCAAGACACAAACATTACAAACAGATATAGAGCAGTCAGTTGGTGAGTAGAGCCGCCCTTGTCAGTCTCCAATCACGGCTGACGGCGCGGCAGACGCTATAGTCGGACAGGAGGTTGAAGTCATGGCCCTCCGTCTCAGCGGTCAATTACTCCTTGGTGTCGTTCGAATCTACAGCCGCAAAGCCAAATACCTTCTGGATGACTGTAATGAAGCACTCCTGAAAATCAAGATGGCATTCCGTCCCGGTGTGGTCGATATGACAGAGGATCAACTGGTCGTGAACCGGAATGCGATTACTTTGCAAACAAATGCCCTGGACTTAGACGCATTGTTACCTGATGTTAATTGGTTCGTTGGGAAGGCGTCAGCTCGTTCTACATGCTTACTAAGTGTTTCCAGGGATATTGACTTTCAGCAGCGGCCGATTCAGCCTGCAGGGCAGCATATAGCTCGCTCCGCGGACATTACCCTTGCCGCCGCAGATGACTTTCAATTCAACTTCGATGGACCCGGCTTCGATGATCTGGACCCACAAGCCATTGGTTCACAAGATTTTGAAGAGCTGGAGCTAGATCTCGATTTCGGTGACGGTGTGATGGGCGTGCGAGGCCGATCTGTTGCTCGAGCGTCGTCGGAAGGGGCCGAGAGCATGGAAATAGAATATGGCCGTGACGCTGCTCCGCCACGACATCCGCGCGAGTCGCTCGGTTCGCACCTCATGGGCAGGCACGGTGCTGAGGAAATGGACGTCGATGCACCATCCTATAGGAGTAGAGAGCTATCGTTGCATCCCTTCGATGACGACGATCTTGGCCTCCTGGGCGGGGAGGACATCAATTTAGAAGACCTTGCAATTGGCTTTGACGTTCCGCCGCCTGAGCTGGAGCAGGTGCCTGCGCTGTCACCATCTCGTGCATGTACGTCTCACGTTCTGGCGAGCTTCGTTTTTACTCATGAGTTACCAGCATCACCGCTCACGGAACCGCCCAAGACACCCCCTGCAGACGTCGAACTCGCACCACAAGTCGAGGCAGAGGCGGCCAAGGTCCAGCGGAAACCGCGCGTCCAGAGACAAATCTTCGACGAGCGGATCGAGCTCGAGGGAGGCCCTGGATCGCAAGCAGCGCGCCGGCGGGGTGCAGAACTCGGTTTTCAACGACCTGACGTGAGCGGCATCACCACTGAGCACGGCTTTCTGCCGCGCTCGTCGCTCCTCATGCGCCTCCTCGAGATCCGCGATGATCCCGTAGCGCACTTCCTTCCGATACGGAACACGCCTGCCGGCACATTTTTCTGCGCAGCACCGCCGGGCATGGCGCCCGAACTGCAAGACCTGTTTATGCGTCCTCTCCAGGCCCTCTCGGGCCCGAAGCGCAGAGGCTCACCCGAGGCACCGCGCGGCGAGAAGCCGCCAAGCAAGCGGCCGCGGCTCGAAGGTGCACCCGCCCCGGGGGACGACGAAGAGCCCGAGCAGGGGCGACGCGACGCGTCCGTCGCGCCCTCTGCCGCCCTCGGCAGCGACATCCTCGGCGGGCGCGTGCCCAGCGATCGGGGCGACCTCGACTTCGGCGACCAGTCCGGGCTCGCGGGCGAGGACTTTGAGATGCAGGTGCCCGAGTTCGTCGCCGCGGCAGACGAGACGCTCGAGCGCGCGCGGAGCGTGCTGAGCGAGCTGAGCCGGCTGTCGTCGCCCGCGCCGACGGACGCGCCGCTGGACGAGGGCGGCGAGGGCGCGCGCGCGTTCGCGGACGCGGCGTGCCCGATCGCGACGTTCGACGACCGGAGCGCGCAGGGCCAGGAGCAGGCGGACCGCGCCGAGGACGGGCGCGGGTACAGCAAGAACACGATCAAGGCGCTGCGCCTCGTGCGTCAGGAGCTGCAGCCCGAGCCGCGCGCGCGCGAGGAGAAGGTCGTGAGCTTCAACGCGATGGCGCAGGGCGCGAGCCGCCGCGCGGCGTCGGCATTCTTCTTCGAGCTGCTCGTGCTCGGGACGCGGGACTGCGTGAGGCTCGCGCAGGAGGCGTCGTACGCGAACATCGAGGCACGCGCCGGGGACAAGCTCTGGGAGCGCCAGAGACATACGTCTGCGGTGCCGTCCGTCTCGTCTGCCCTCCGCCCGGCTGGCTCATCGCAGCGCGAACCGTCTCTCGCACCGTCCGCCGCTTCCGACCTGTAGATCAGCCGCTCGCAGGTATCTTATAACGATTTATGTCCATTGGTTTGCCCGCTTTCAACCATCGCGTTTCTCATCTTTCGTTATCGTCTTCCCGGATTGATTTGTCGCTTGCTATCGTGTATTGTTGCCATCTAGGTAACCGTGTTTCTTGTATAACTTACAGAACAACTCAATCTAGATATGACTGAACTGCGTACAGGTACATGAGGTTTTGGGCTACCCAGCTACTGTCAGAATGATTCCGAGGTACGACTTGTGAGTAGATAGAGAGTCCGAGATAAAAGTGCAGTTAAAGTGGCCGGCTAGAAAGGACAGGGTAGGGTGTAGTACAAGGAAAAGTAGAGACACAGTATGAGCGCGGGTTGGATACAAAACCAGAGTCCGTCAAGATTTAGATTGCAGATGCTAGAAATATGGGTGGAGATGGGACAAGGCCATATTCAGCTCTTGGGTGTGAAGACGTGCAAGGAGTTGATCTCCCAATAGGCGTCTTCGAACGCATCAGGGCTGTTCCTCACAACTGTACGTGCAACGTTAGCATCCAAACGAAGAATATATGCGAAGAAGCGCATACAGTCGTCGCAGCTGAATCCGCAGCCCGCGGAGGCAAAGTCCGTGCCGGCCCAGTCACCCTGAGACGAACCGTGGGTCAGCAA
>NW_006767798.1:0-2659 GCF_000300595.1 Phanerochaete carnosa HHB-10118-sp
TCGGGTTGGAGGTATGGGGTATTGGAGGTTGACGTTGAGGCTCAAAGCTCGGCGTGCGGACTCTGAACAATCTAATTGTATACTTGCATATGTAAAGCATCAACACATTCACCTCTCCAGCCCGTTCTGTCGGGTGCAGGGAACTCGTATTTGTATAAGGTTTGCCTAGAGGGACTAGATCTGCATGACGAAACATTCGTCACCCAAAAATAAACTGCGAATGTACCTGTGTCTTGGCGCGATACCCGTTGCGAGTAAGCCCGCGCTTCGGGTGCCTGACAAGTACATAAACAGCGATCTACAATCTCCCGGCTCAGAGCAGCCGACACCTGTCTCGTGCAATATAAGTTGCAAAGGATTACGACAATCCTAGTGAAATTACAATATGTATAACATAGCATGCGTCGTATCGTTCTATCTCCTCCAGCCTAGCAGCGACGCGCTGTCCCGTACGCAGTGTCCACCGTCACGAACGACCCCATCCAACTGATCTCCGCGTGCTGCCATCCTCGACGTGGCTGCGTGTGTCCCGCAGGAGAGCTTTTACGTGCGTGCCGAGGAGCTGTCGCAGCGCGGGTATATGGTATAGTAATGCGCGGGACGACACGATTTAATCGCGGGGGCCGTGGCGGATGAACTTGGGGTCGAGTTCAGTGCCGTCGTCGACACTGGCGGATGCTGGCGGGTCCGCGACGAAGACGTTGTCGCCCTTGATGTTAAGGAATGTGTACTATAAGTTGGTGTGAGATAGGTCGTGCAATGCGAACAGTGTAGAACGGGGAATAGGGTCGAGTGTAACATACCTCTGCTAGTTCTGCCCCGCTCGCCCTGTTGTAATTAACATAGACTAGGTTAGGCTCCATCATAACTGGCCGCAGACCAGCTGCTTCCAGCAGTTCCCACCAGCTCAGGAAGTCCGGAAACCTCTTGCCCCAGACGTGAAGCTCTATATGTAGCTGGCCGAAGGGTAGCAGCTTGCCACTGTCCACGTAAGGTTGCACCATAGCCCTGAGCGTGTCAAATTCATAGCCTTCGATATCAACCTTGAGGATGTCAATGAATGTGTGGCCATTCTGCTTCATAACAGTTTCGAGCGTGTGCAAGTTGTTCTCGTCGCTGCGGTCTTCTGGGCCAAGCTGAACTTGCGTTTGGAAATGTGTGCGGTGCTTCTTGGTGAAGGACGCGTGAGAGACTTGACGACCAAAGTCCTTCCGGGAGTGGTCATAGCCCCATATCGTGCAGCCTTCGGTGTTATCCAGCACGGCGGCTTCCCAAGCAGAGTCCCAGTCCATCCCTGAGTGCGTGTCAGCGCTCCGATATAGAGAAAGCGCGTAATAGACGCACCGAAGGAGTAGATGACACAGTCTGGTTTCTGTGCAATACGAGAGATGCCACAGGTCCATTTTCCGCCGTCTCCGAGGCTACCAATACGCTCAAGTTCGTGGGGGCAGTTGAACGCGGGCGGGAAGAAGTCCCCTGGCGCGAGCGATGAGCGTGTTTTGCACCGTTGTCACCAGAACGCTCACTTACAGACAGTGTATGCGGGCCATGGATTTTGGTCAGGAGGAAACCTAGATGATGCTGAGCTGGCACACTTGAGCGCGAAAGTCTGCGCACATACATCATGACCTGCGACGGTGAAGGCCCATGTTTCTTGATCATATCCTGCCGTTGCGCCACCACCTTCTTGTACGACTTCTCCGCCCTCTCTACTCTCGCAGGCAAGCTTGGGTCGCCAGGGAAGCCAATGACGTTGGCAGTATAATCGTGTGTCGGATACGGCGCGCTCAAATAGAGAAAAGAGCCCACAGCAAGAACAAGGAACAGCACAACATATTTCGGATGTCGCTGGAGGGAATAAAGCATTACGAGCGGGGCAGCGCTGTCGACAGCTCGGTCGTTGGGGACGTCAGGGGCGTCGGGAGCGTCGTCGTGGAGGTTGTCCTGCAAAGTCTAGCGAGAGTTGCGCGCCTTGGGCGCGAGATCATTCGAGGCGGTTGTATTACTTACTGTAGCCGCTCATGAAACGGACCACCCTAGCACTAATTCGGCGATAGCTACAGTTAGACACTTTAGTAAACAAAAGTTTTATGCTGAAAGGATAGGCAGATATGTAAGGTATATGGGAATCCATATTTTGTATTTTTACCAGTGCTGCACGCCAAGTTATGGATATTTTTAACAGCGAAATCGTGCTGACCAGCTAGACCACGAAGCGGACCACTGGCCGTAGATTAAGCGCCCTCCCGCTGTCGAAGGGTGCGGGTCATCGAGCGAGGCGGTCGCGAGCGGTGTATGGCCAGCAGTAGTCACTTTCTATAGCTTGTAGAGACTCAAGAATGATTATATTCACTAATGAAGGGGTACATAGGTTGTGATTATCATCTATATGCACGACAGGCCCTAGTGCATTGTGCACAGAAGCTTGTGCACCAATGTGTGGAAATCTTCGACCAGAAGAGATGAGGGGGAGAAATGATGTTGAAATGAGCTCGAGGTGATCACAATTCACATGTTCATGGCTGAAGCTGCGTCTACCAGTTATCAGTACTCAACCGGTGTTCAGGTATTGTGTACTCACCTAATAGCCATGCAACCTCCTCTGCCTGTATCCCTCTCCTTTCGTCCCTACAGCCATAAACTAACTTATTCCTCATTA
>NW_006767798.1:4279-6302 GCF_000300595.1 Phanerochaete carnosa HHB-10118-sp
TATACCAGCAAGTGCAGTGAAGAAGGGCACGTACTCCATCGTGATCGAATCCAGCTGCAACGGCATGTTCGGTGTCCCATGGAATGGGGACACCATTGCTCCACCGGACATGAACAGATTCTTTGGCCTCGCGTCGGCGGACCTCGTGGTGCCCAACATGGATGCTTGGGGCTTGCTTGCCGATTTCAACACATTGAAGGAGATCTCAGAGACATTGACTGGGAACACCGGTTTGCAAAACAAGGCGTTGGTCGCTGCAAATGAAATCATGAACATTTTCGACAACAAGGATCTAGCGAGTGTGAAGAAAGCACGCAAGAGGGCAGAAGAGGTCTTCGGCGAAGGCTGGGAGAAGAAAGGGGAGAAGATCTACGATGAGGGCACGGATCGTCACCAAGTCTGGGGTATCGGATATTGTCACATCGACACTGCTTGGTAGGTGTGATATGCACATCCTGATGATCTTACTGACGTTCGCATAGGCTGTGGCCGTATCGCGTGACTCAGCAAAAGGTGGCACGATCTTGGTCGACGCAGGTCGATCTGATGGAGCGCTATCCTGAGCATCGCTTTACGTGTAGCCAGGCGCAACAGTTCAAGTGGCTCGAGGAGCTCTATCCGCCGTTGTTCGAGCGCGTACGTGAGAAGGTCAAAGCCGGCACGTTTCACCTTGTCGGAGGCGCCTGGGTCGAGAACGACGCGAACATGCCCTCTGGTGAGGCTCTCATCCGCCAGTTCACCCACGGTCAACGCTACTTCGAGACCCGCTTTGGCAAGCGCTGCGAGACGGCATGGCTGCCCGACTCATTCGGCCTGACTGGAGCATATCCACAGCTGATGCGCCTGGCTGGCATGAAGTATTTCTTCACGCAGAAACTTTCTTGGAATAACATGTAAGTTCTCTTGCTGAGCGCGCACATGTAGCTCAACTGACGCTCGGATAGTAATGTTTTCCCTCACTCGACCTTCAATTGGGTTGGTATTGACGGTACACAAGTCTTGTGTCATATGACGCCCGTCGGTGCGTAGCTTACGTTCGGCATTTCATTTTTTTCCCTGCGACTTACTTCGCCCAGATACTTACACCGCCCAGGCTACTGTTAACGATATCAACAAGGGAGTAACAAATCACAAGGTACGAATAGATCCATCCAGTTTTTAAATGCTGCTAACTCGGACATACGATGTCAGAATCTTGAGTCGTCAGATAAGGCTTTGCTCGTTTTCGGCAATGGTGACGGTGGAGGGGGCCCGCTGCCCAAGATGCTCGACAACGTATGTGTCCACTGATGGCCGCGCTGGATGTTTTTAATCTGGCTGATACAGCTCCGTCGCATTCGCGCTGCAAGTAATAACTCGCGCGAACTTCCTCCGGTGATCATGGGCCCATTGGTGGAAGACTTCTTTGATAAGGTTCTGGAAGAGTCTAATGCGGGCACCGACTTACCGACTTGGTATGTTTCTACGGATCGTAGATCAGTTGCAGTACTCAGGGATTGTCTGTAGGAACGGTGAACTGTACCTCGAGGTGAGCTAGTTTCCCTTTACATGCTGTCGAGCTGACCATAGCGCTGTAGTTCCATCGAGGCACCTATACCAGCCATGGCTCGATCAAAAAGGGCAACCGCAAGTCTGAGATTCTCCTCCGAGATGTCGAGGTATGTCCCCTTCTTACCAGGTGAAGTTCAGATAGCTGATGCACTGCCGAAGCACGTGGCAACGCTCGCATCGTTGTACAGATACCACAAGCATGATTACGAATATCCCAAGGCTAAGATTGATGTCTGCTGGGAGAAGGTGCTGTTGAACCAATGTAAGTACCGTCATGATCTCATAGTTCGCGAGAGATGTACTGACGGCTGCCATAGTCCATGATGGTAAGTTGCAAGGTCATGCATCCACTCGAAGTTTGTTAGGCTGATCGACCCCTGCGAATCAGTCCTCCCTGGATCTGCCATGTAAGGACTATCCATACTCTTGTTTTCGCCTCTTCTGACCAACGGCATAGTGGCATGGTGTACGA
>NW_006767799.1:0-6296 GCF_000300595.1 Phanerochaete carnosa HHB-10118-sp
ATAAGCCTCGCGATGAGGACTTCTACATGCAGGATCCGACCGACGGGCGTATGAAGCCGAACCCAGAACTCCTCAAAGATCACCTCTTCAATGAAGGCCGCCTCACAGAAGAGCAGACAGTTTTCATCTTAGAGGCTGTCACGGAACTCATGAGCCGCGAGCCTAACATGCTCAACCTAACCGGACCTATCACTGGTGTGTTCACGCGCCAACGGTCATTGCACGCACGCGAGCTGACGAACTGCAGTGTGTGGAGACATCCACGGTCAGTTTGTAAGCCTCTTTTGAGCAGGAAATGTGAGACGTAGACATTGATGTGCCACGCAGTATGATCTCATGAAGGCCTTTGAGATTGGTGGCAAGTTTACGGAGACAAACTACCTTTTTCTCGGCGACTATGTTGATCGAGGATCCTTTGGTATTGAAGTATGTATCCAAGATGAGCGCAACTATTTGATTGCAGAAGTTTATCTGACTCGCGCTGGCTAGTGCCTTCTCTACCTCTATACCCTCAAACTCTGGTATCCAAGCGCGCTCGCCCTCCTCCGGGGAAACCACGAATGTAGACATCTAACAGGATTCTTTACCTTTCGTCGCGAAAGTGCGTACATCGAACCCTGCTCCTTCGTTGACGCACAGATTGAGCCTAACATCGCTACTCAGGCTTGCACAAATACTCGGAGCGGATTTATGAAGCATGCGTGCGCTCTTTTGACGCGCTCCCGCTCGCAGCGCTCATCGACGGCAAGTTCTTCGCCGTCCACGGCGGCATCTCTCCACACCTCGACAAGATCTCCGACCTTAATCAAGTATGTACCAGCATATGTCCATTGTCCATTGTCCTCCTAGTCTGTGACGACGTTCTTTTGAGCATGCTGACGCGTCTGTACGCAGATAGACCGCTTCATGGAGCCGCCAAGCTCCGGTTTGCTATGTGATTTGCTATGGGCAGATCCATTCCCGGAATACGGGAACGAGGTCCGTTCTCTCCTTATGCCTAAATTTCGCTCTTGGCTTATATGTTCTTGTTTACTTTTCTAGAACCTACCGCCGGTGGCATACGACCCCACAGATCCCCGCGCACGGGGCTTCTATTCGAATCAAGTGCGCGGGTGCTCGTTCAACTACACATATAGCGCGGTCTGCGCGTTTCTGGAGCGCAACGGTCTCCTCGGCATTTTTCGTGGTCACGAGGTGCAGGATGCGGGGTGCGTAACTGACGTCTTGTGTAGTTGTCTATACAAGATTGACGTTGGCATAGATATCTCATGCATCGCAAGACCGCAGCGAAGAAGTTCCCGTCGGTGATTACGGTGTTCAGCGCGCCAAACTACCTGGACGTATACCACAACAAAGGCGCGGTTATCAAGTATAAGAACAAGAACATCACCATCAGACAGTTCAATGCGTCACAGCACCCGTACTGGCTTCCGAACTTCATGGACGCCTTCACGTGGTCGCTTCCGTTCGTCGGTTCGAAGATCACAGAGATGCTGCTCGCGGTCCTCAGCGTGTGCACCCAAGAGGAGCTCAGCGACACATCAAGCGACTATACGGGCGAGTACTACGACGCCCAGCAGGACGACGAAGAAGAAGAGGAAGAAAGAGAGCGTCGCAAGCAGGAGATTCGCAGCAAGATCCTCGCCGTCGGCAGGATGCAGCGCGTCTTCCAGCTCCTCCGCGAGGAAGCCGAGAGCGCGACCGAACTCATCACGACCCCGCCGCCTCCGTTCCCGTCTGACCTGCCATCTCTCGTGCCCGCGTCGTCCCTCGGCGCGCCGCACCCGCCGCCATTGTACCCCGCGCCGTCGCCGCCCGAGCATGAATCACCCGACGGCGCGGGCCCGCCCGGCGCGTGGCCCGGCGGCTTCGCGGGCATGCTCCCCGACGCGCTCGGCGTGCAGATCAACGCCGTCCGCCGGCAGATCCGCTCGTTCAGCGACGCACGCAGCGCGGACATCGCGAACGAGCGCCTCCCGCAGTCCTCCCCGGAGGGCGCCCTCGTTGTGCCTTCGCAGAGCATGCGTCTGCCGCGCCTCGCGGGCGAGGGCGGGGAGGAGGGGGCTCCGGCCGGAATGGAGGGCCTTATACGCCGTGCGCTCGAAGAAGAGGGCGTCGACGATGGGGGCCTTGTGGAGAGGATTGCGGAGCGGATCGCGAGAGGGCGTCCATCGAGGCCAAGGGGGCTCAAAAGGTTCGAGACGTCACCGTGCTGAGTTGTCGAAGCGTGTGACATACTGGAAATCACGGACTTGAATACCTTCCATGTACGTGAACGAATGACTGTTGTGCTCTGAGGCTGTGGCTGTTGTAATCTAGTTGTTTTCTCTGTAGTGTGTCCTGTTTACATCTATGCTACACGCCTGTTGTATGTACTCGCAGCCTTCGCCCATTAATATCACTGAAGTGCGTGTCTAACTCGGCTGATTACGTCGGACGCGGAGTGGCACATCATCTTTTTAACAACAGCCCAGTTACGGAATACGTTTAACGGTTATTACGATCACACATACTATGCTCGACGTTCCTCCTGACAGTGGTGCTCCAATGCGTATTGTAGACGTACTCACCACTCTGATTCCGTTGTCACTATCTTCTTAGGGTGGCTGCTAGTCTTCGTGGACTCCCTCTTCCTCGTCTAAGTACGAGAGAGCGTCGGAATGACGGTCCCCTTCCCCTTTCCCATCCTCGTTACCCTCGTTCTCACCCTTATTGTCGTCCCCATTGTTATTTGCGTTGTCGCCCTCATCACCACCCTCGCCCTCGTCGTCCTCGTCGCTCTCGCTATCAGTATCGTCAGGTTCGCAGATCCTGCCCGGGGAGTGTCAGCACAGAGAAGACAGAGGTGAGCGCATCAGCGCACCTCGATTCGATATCATAGTACAGCTCCATGCCAATCGCGGCGAGGGCCGCCTTGGTCACCTCGTAGTCCTCAATGAGGTCCAAGTACTCTTTCCCCTCAAAGAAGGGCTTGATGAAGTCAGGGATCTGCTGGTGTGCGTACGGGTTATACGCGCCCGCGTCCATGAAGACGTCGCTTTCCTCGGTGGTTGTCGAGTTTGCCGTGGTCGCACGCCCGGATGAGACTGGCGGATTGTACGACGGATCCGCATGCTCGTCCGCATCTATGGGCTCGAAAGCCTCGCCGCGGTGGTACTCAAAGTATCGCCACTTGTACCCGAAGACGTGGATGACACCGAGCACTTGCGTGGTCTCGGAGGTGTGGAAGGCATGGCATGCTTGCTTGAATGTCTGAGACGAGATCCTCGGTTTCCAGTACTCAATCTCCCCGGGGAGCATGTGCCGCTTGATTTCAATAATAAGCACTATGATTCCTACCCTATCGCACTCTGGTATGTCATTGTCGTTCCGCTTGATGAAGTACAGTTTCTGGATGAAGTCGGGAACGACTGACGAGCGCGCCGGACGCTTATTCGGTGTTTCTGGCGAGGAGAGCTGGGTCAAGGCGTCTGCAATGGCTGACTCTGCTGCATGAGATTCAGATTGCTGACTGTGCGACTGCGAAGTAGGCTGCGACCGCTGACTCTGAGGTGTGGATTGGCTCTGTTGACTGTGAGGCGTCTTCAGCAGCTTCAAAATTCCGGAGCCTACGCTGGAAGGAGATGGGGCGCGAGAACGAGTGCGGGTGGGAGTCTCTGGATAATTTCCAGTCCCAGCAGCCCTCCATGCTAATGAATGGATGTTCACATCCTCCAAGTCGTACTCAAGGTCGACGGTATATTGAGGATAGGTGCCGAGAAGGATATCCTCAGCTTCGGCGGGGGCACAAAGATGTTTTTCAAGGCATGGACCCCACACACCATAAAGGGGTGCTTCTATCTTCTCGTGTTTGTGGATATGTGCGAATGCGAGTACGCGGTCGTCTCCTTGGTAGTCGTTGGGCAGCTGGACCGGGATGTTGGCGGCCGCCATGGCTTGTAAAAATGGATGTGGGCCAACTTGATGCGCTCAGGCCATCGCGCACCTTTCATGACTCGTGCACAATGGGAACGGTGTTCGGATAGTTCTCACGACAACAAGAGTTGCCGGATTTGGCAGACCCCACTCCTCATTTGCACCTGTTTATGCTGCTTATGTAACCAGCGTTGACAATGGGTGCAGCTGGGCGCCCGAACCGACTTGCGAGCCACCACGACGAACGGTTGAGCACGCAAGATATGTCGTCCGCCACAGATGTCCCCTCCGAGACGCATGAGCAACGCAAAGTATCCTTTGTCTTGCCCTCTGTATCCTCTGCCAAGGCGAAGCCCGCACGCGCCAAACGTACTAGTAAATCTCAGTCGAAGAGCAAATCCAAATCTAAGCGTGCTTCTGCTGAGGCAAAACTCCAAGCATCTAAATACCTTGCGAGCTTACTAGTACGTGTCATATATAGCGGTCATACTGTAACGAAGTTTACCTTTTATTACAGAATCAAGAATCCGAGAGGGAACAAGCCCGGAGACGGGAGGCTGGCTTAGAGCCTCTCATGGAGCTCACCATACCCGATGACTTTGTGTACACGCCGCGTATCTACGCGTTCGAGTTTGATAAGGAAGTGCGAGCGGCACTGACCAAGTGGATACGCAAAGCCTGCTGTATTCCGGACGAAGACGACCCGGAATGGTCAGTCATCCTCGCATGCGCGCTTACTGTCTTGCCCAAGGCAACGGGGATCCATCGGCTCGACGTCGAGTTTGCAATACGGGAAGGCCCTGCCCCAGAGGGAGAGCCAGAGAGCCTCCCTGTTCTAGCAGTCTTCTACGCCTACGAGTATAGAAAGATGCACCGGCGTCCGACGCAAAAGCAAGTTGACAAGCTTAGCAAGATCTTGGCGAACCGTCAGCCAAAGTGGTACACTGATATGTACCCTTTCGACTCGTGAGTGGCAACACATCAAAATCACGATCGATGTTAATTATGCCTCAGATGAATTTATGGACGGAGCGGAATGAGGATTACCTTTGTCTGATACAATAGGGCATTTACATGTATGTACGACACCGCGATTTTCCTGCAAATATGTCATTGTATACGAGCTCAATGTGCGACATACGCCATCCTATAGGGCTTCGATTCTAACACCTACTAAGTGCTGTCTCTTTGCAATTGCGACGATAACTTCTCTGTGTTGACCCACCGCTTATATCCGGGAGGTGTAATCGTCGACGGGCGCTTCTCATGGGCTTCGTGGCGTTCAGTCGTCAGACTCGTCACTATCACTTCTCACCCTTTGGAAACGTGAGCAGCATGTCAGCCGCCAGCAAAGCATCCTTCACGACACCAAAAGGTGCAGGGCAATCATTGCGTCATTCTTTACGCCTTTTGCTGATCCAATATCTATCGATGCATCTAAACCGAACAAATCCAGGCCAGATTCCGTCCTGCAGGTCAAGCAGAGCCTGCAGAGCAAAACTCGGCGCGACCCCTATCTAGCATGCTAGCCTTGTTATACATACTCAAGTTTCTCTACTTTTTTCTTCCAGGCGCCAGCAAGGGCCAATATCTTCCTCATGGCAGCCGCCATCTCCTACAACCTCATCTAAGTTGTGACGGCGCTCGTGGCCCTGTTGGAGCAAAACCTCGTTAGCATCGCTGTCAAACCCGAAGTCTCCAATGCGAACATCCAGTACGGGATGTATGTGAAGATGTACAGACGACCGAAGTAAGTCAACAGATTGAAAAAGACTCAGTTAGGCAGGCAATTTAGGTGAATGAACGCAGTATTCGGATCCTGCACAGTATCCTCGACGGTGAACTCCGGCTACAACGACCACAAATACCGGTTGCTGTGTAGATGGCTCTCAAATTCGGTTGTCCACACTGTCTATTCATAATCGAAGTGGGGACTAATTCCAACTGGAGTGGGGATTGATTTCAACTAGTTACGCTGTAGAGCAGTCGAGAAATGAGGCTAGGATTCGAAGCTGTCGTGTGACTCTGATTATTAGCCCGTTCTTCTGCTGGAATATATGCTTTTGGGGTGTAGAGGCAGCGCCACCGTCTGAGGGTCTCTTCACGACCCCACACCGCCAACCTTCCCACCTCCATGCCCACTGAGAAGCCCAAACTTGCCAAGGGCCTCGAAGAGTGCATGGTGCGGCGCAGGCTCGATGCTGTCGATGTTGTGGTGTATAATGAGACCGGTGAGAGGCGAGAACGTGTACGTGCAGTTGCTAGACGAGTCAAGACGAACAACAATGAGCTCGAGGAATAAAGGCTGGAGTGCGGGAGACGAAGGCTTACACCTGCCATTCGGTGGGAGCACCGCTGACACGTCCAACACCGGTTCACAG
>NW_006767800.1:0-3061 GCF_000300595.1 Phanerochaete carnosa HHB-10118-sp
AATGGACATGGCAGACTATAGTTTCAGCAACCATAAAAGGTAATTTNTTACATACATTTTATGAGCACCTTAATTATACCTGCTCGAGACATTTTTAAGAGTATTTCAGGACTATCATCAGTTTTTTGGTCTGTTAAATTTCCGAATCTCCGAAAGCGCTTGTTCCTGATGTCCTGAAATGTATTACAAAGCCATCAGTAATGATGGCTTTCCCGGCAATTTCCGGGACACTCATATGACCAGTACAGCCTGCCTAACTGGGATGTTTCAGGTTTATTTCAAAGCGCGTGACAGACAGCCTTTTCTGACAAGAGAAATTGCCTCAAAAGTGACAGAAAAGTGAGCATTTCAGCACTCGGGAAAGTTGCTGGAAAGTCTCCCGAAATGTTACATTTCGGATGCCTTGTCTGGGACATTTCGGGCCCCCTGAAATCTGGGAATGCCCGTAGTGTGACGAGGCAGAGGTGATATGAGCGCGTCTGATGCGTTGATGCGTGCTTGTCGGTGATGCGTTCTCAAGGTGTTAGCGCGCGGCTAGGACTTGTAAACTGGCTTCAATGCGCCGACGACGTTTGGAGGGTCGTATAAACGTGGAATAAATTGGGGAAAATGGAAATAAAATAGGAGGCCGGGGCTACGCCCACGACAATGAGGGTCCTAAAACGGGGAGGGATCAATTTTTCGGCACGAGACGAGTCGTGAATAACCGAGATCTTCACGTCCGCGGTAGTACTGAGTTCGCCGGACTCTCAGTCGGACAGAAAGCTCACGATCTTGCTCTCGAGCTTCGTCCCGGAGGCGTCAGGGTCCGTCGTCAGCATGCACCACAGCGCGACCCACAGAAGAGACTCCCAGTCGTGTCGCAGGCGGTGAGCGATTTGAAGCTCGATACGGCCGGGCTTGGCTACGGTTAGGGGAATATCCATGTCCTGCAGTATTTCGATGGCCATGAACGGTAGTGTGCCGGTAGTCATGTGTGACTTGTAGCCTGAGGCCTAATAAGAAACCGCCACCGTCAGGCGGCGGCGCCGCAGGTGAAACTTGCGCAGAAACCAGCAACCAACCAACTGTGATGCGTGACGTTGCTACCATACGTTCCTCTACAGTATGTGCCAGAATTGGGGTGCTCAATCTTCGATCTCACAGGCTAGCAATGGCCTGATTGTGATCGCTAAGCGTACGGTCCCGAAATGCTCTACTCTGGAGAACCGAGCAGCTGATGCGCTCTTCGTACTAGTTACATTCGTGTGATTCTTATACAGCGAACTCTGCAGTATCGACACCAACTAGATCATATAGAAGCTACCATTCGATGACCCGTACTCCGCTCTTGAGTATATCCGGGCAATCCTCAGAGAGATCTTCCTCTTCTTCCTCCTCCTCTTCTTCCTCTTCCTCGCCAGATACTTCTTCAGAAGCATGCAGCGCCTCCTTCAGTTTCTCCAAGGTAATGGTTCCATTCAATGTCTCTCTATCCGCGCTAATAATCTCCTTACGAGATAAGCGCCGCTGGTTGCTAACGACGTCGTAGCCATCCCGGACGACGCGGCACCATCGTTTTAACCACGGGATAAGGCCTCTGAAACGGGAAGGGACGAGTTTTTCAGCACGAGTCGAGTTGTAGATGACCGACGTTTTTACGTCCGCGATTGTGCTGAGTTCGCCGGACTCCCAGTCGGACAGAAAGCTCACGATCTTGCTCTCGAGCTCCGTCCCTGAGACGTCGGAGTCCATCGTCAGCATGCACCACAGCGCGACCCACAGAAGAGACTCCCAGTCGTGTCGCAGGCGGTGAGCGATTTGGAGCTCGATACGGCGGGATTTGGCAACCGGCAGAGGGGTGTCCATGTCCTGCAAGATCTCGATAGCCATGAAAGGCAGTGTGCCAGTGCGGTGCTTAGAGGACGCCGGATGGAGCCGCGTGCCGTTGTCCTGGACGAAGGTCGCGAGATCGAAGTCGTTAAGGATGAAGAATGGTTTGTGGTTGCGCATCTCGATCATGATGTTGTTCGGGCTCACGTCGCGATGGACGATTTTGGCTTTGTGGCGCAGGTCATGGAGGCCTGCGCGGCACGGTCAGCCACCAGGCAGCGAAAGCGGATCAGTTTGCTTACATTCCATCATCTGGTCGACCATGAGCCGGATATACTCGGGAGCGTCAGAGGACTCCGCAAGGAACTGTTGCAACGGAAGATACTGTGTGTAAACTATCGCTCGCAGGATTCGATCTTCGAATATCTCGCTGTGGCCCGGATCCCTCTTGAGAAACACGCTGCGGATGCCGTCAGACAGAGACCAGAGATCCATCGAGGAGTGAAGCTCCGGTAAATGATCCACGCCAGCTCCCAAGGCCGCAGTAAGGAAGTCTTGCTCGGGCTTCCTGCCCTTCGCCTGCTGCGACAGCTTCACAATCACCGCCCTGCCCTTCTTCCGTCCGACGGCAACACTCGTCGTCGCAGTGTACACAGTCGTGTGGCGGCCTACCAAGGCATACTGGCAGAACAGAGGCTTGTCGAGCGTCACCACCATCTGCGGCTGCCGTGCCCTGCGCTTGTTGGGCAGCGGCATCTTGATCGTATACCCAGTGAGGTTGGCGGGAGGAAAATTCGCCGGATACTTGGATCCCTTGGGAGGAGTGACGCCTTGCATGACACCCAGCCGTGTCGCGTCGCAACAGGCGATGGCGACCACGATGGCCGCTACCTCTTCGAACTGGTCCACCAGGGATAGTGACTGCGAGTCGTCGGTCCTGACGATGCCGAAAGAGTCATAGAACCAGAAGGAGATCTTGTCGCTCTTGAACATCGAGCCGATGCTGTGCGTACGAGTGCCGTTGGTGGAAGACATGACTTCGAGCGCATAGCTTGCGGCCTGGTAGTGTGCGTCTGTGGCGACGGATTTCCCGGCACCGGGGGACTGTCCCGAGCTCGGGTCAAGTTTTGGCTTCTTTGCGGCGGACACTTCGGCGTCCATCTCGTCTAGCAGCCGCTTGCGACCGACTTTCCTCGTATTCAATGCGACGTTGTCCTTGACGACCTGCAAAGGGGAATCAGTCTCGGGG